>NW_012150841.1:6866148-6869701 GCF_000956105.1 Propithecus coquereli
TAAATTCAATTTGCTAGGATTTTATTTGAGAATTTTTGCATCTATATTCATAAGGGATAATGGTCTGTAGTTTTCTTTTTTTGTTGAATCCTTTCCTGGCTTTGGTATCAGTGCGATGTTGGCTTCATAAAATGTGTTGGGGAGGATTTCTTCCTTCTCAATGTTGTGGAATAATTTCTGCAGGATAGGCACCAGTTCTTCTTTGCAGATGTGTTAAAATTTGGGTGTGAAACCATGAGATCTGGGACTTTTTAGGAAGGATTTTTATTAGTGACTCAATTTCGGTACTTGATGTTGGTCTGTTTGGAAATTCTATTTCTTCCTAATTGAGCCTAGGGAGGCCGTGTGTTTCTCAGAATTTGTCCATTTCCTCCACGTTTTTAAGTTTATGTGCATAGAGATTTTTATAGTATTCAGAGATGATATTTTGTATTTCCATAGTATCAGTTGTAATTTCTCCTTTTCCATTCCTGATTGAGCTTGTTAGAGTCCTTTCTTTTCTGCTCTGGTTAATCTAGCAAGAGGTTGTCAATTTTGCTTATCTTTTCAAAGGACCAACTTTTTGTTTCATTAATCTTCCATATAGTTCTTTTGTTATTGATTTCATTTAGTTCTGCTCAGATCTTGGTTATTTCTTTTCTTCTGCTGGTTTTGGGATTGGTTTGCTCATCCCTTTCCAGTTCTTTGTGACGATTCATTAGATTGTTGATTTGTGATCTTTCTGTGTTTTGAATGTAGACATTTATGGCTATGAATTTTCCTCTCAGGACTGCTTTAGCTGTGTCCCACAGATTTTGATAACTTGTCTCCCTTTATCATTTAGTTCAAAGAATCAAACAACCCAATTAACAAGTGGGCAAAGGATATGAACAGAAACTTTTCAAAAGAAGTTAGATTAATGGCCAAGAAACATATGAAAAAATGCTAAACATCTCTAATCATCAGGGAAATGCAAATCAAAACCACAATGAAATATCACTTAACTCCAGTAAGAATGATTTTTATCAAAAAGTCCTGAAACAACAAAAGTTGGTGTGGATGTGGAGAGATAGGAATACTCATACGTTGCTGGTAGGAATGCAAACTAGTACAACCTGTATGGAAATTAATATGAAGATACCTTCAAGAACTTGAAGTAGAACTACCATTTGATCCAGCAATCCCACTACTGGGTATCTATCCAAAGGAAAAGATATTCTATAATAAAGACATCTGCACATGAATGTTTATAGCAGCACAATTTACAATGGCAAAGATGTGGAAACAAGCCAGTGCCCATCAATACATGAGTAGATTAATAAAATGTGGTATATGTATACCATGGAGTACTACTCAGTCATAAAAAAAGGTGAACAAATACATCTTGTATTATCCTGGATGGAGCTGGAGCTTATTCTTCTAACTGAAGTATCACAAGAATAGAAAAATAAGCACCATATGTTCTCACTGTTCAATAGGTACTAATTGATCAACACTATGTGCACATATGCAAGTAACATTCATCGGGTGGCAGGCAGGTTTGCGGGGAGGGGATGGGTAAATTCAGAACTAATGGGTGTGGTGTACACTGTCTAGGAGATGGGCATGCCTGTAGGTCTGACTTGGGTGGTGAAAAGGCAATATATGTAACCAAAGCAATTGTACCCCCCGTCATATTCTGCAATAAAAATAAATAAATAAATAAAAGTCTGAAAAAATATTTATGGAAGGATGAGGTCTAAAATTTTAGTGCTAAATTTTAGTAATATTATCTCAATGAAGTGGGAATAGAGGGATGGGGGCGGGATATTTTATTCTTAGATAATTTACTGTTAAATTGTTTGCATAATTGTATTACTTTTATGACTCTAAAAATATCAAAACAAGTGAGTACATTCTTTTTTCCAGCTTTTTTGAGATATAATTGACAAATAAAATGAGTATGTTCTAATAGTAGAAAGAAATAAAATTATGAGAAACAGTTGTTATTGACAAAGAAATACTGTTATTATTAATGATGATAAGAACTGCAATGTCCAGAGTGCTTGCTATGCCAAACACTGAACACTTGATGTACATTATCTCATTTAGTTTCTCATACCTGTAAATACTGATTTAATGATGAGGAACCAAGGCATTGCAAGGTTAAGTAACCTGGCCAAGATCACACAGCTAGCTAAATAAGTGGCAGAACCTGAGCCCCTGACTCCAAAGTATATGCTGTTAAATACTAAGCTTTGCTTCCATTTTGCCTTCTACAGCATTCTCTATGGTCCCAATTGTTTAGATAACTGAGGCTCCTGGACCATGGCAACCATAATTATGTAATGGAGCTGGGAAAGTAGAAGGAAGGAGTATTCTATTTTTAGTATTGTTTTTGAGCAGAAAGGAAGGTTTAATTCTACAGTGTTTTCCGTCTGAAGCTATCAATTTTTAAATAAGGGGTTTTTGTGCAAGAGTATTGACATTTTCAGCAATATGTAGTTATTTCTCAGCTTTCATAGGTTTAATGGCTTTGCTACACATACATGTTCATAACAGACCAAGAAGGCAGCTTAAGTAGTTTGGGCAACAGTGGGGTAGAGGCTGACCAACAGACTAAGCATGAATAGGTGCATATTCACTCCTTTTTGACCGATAGCATGACCATTAGAGTTTCACATAGATAAGTTAAAGTGGGGAGGCAGGTCTTTTGCTTCTAACTGACATTGTAGCTATATTCTTGGATATTACATTGGAAAGATAGTATCCTCGGCTTCCAGCCACTTTTCATGGCAGAGTGCCCTCTGCTGAAGAAGCAGAGAAGCTCACTAAGAATTTCGTTGAATAGCACTGTACATCTCTCATTGTTTCTATGTTCTGTTATTTCCATCTATATTAAAGAGTAGTTAAACTCATTACCTTTTCATAGCACAAACCTGTATTTGGCTTTAAGGTATGCCATACATGGCACTTGCCCCAAACACAAAATCAGAACAAACAAAACCAAATACAACAGCTATGAAATCATCTTGCCTATTATTTTTATTCTTGAAACAACATTTAGATTTCTCCTTGTCAAAAATCAAAAGCCCATGAATATCCCCACTTTCTGTGCTGTTCCAGAAGGTATACAGATACTTCTAGTTTTTTCTTATCTGCTTTTCCAAATTCTTTGCAAACTCCTTTATTGTCCTCATTTCTCACCCTGACTATGAATCCTATTTTACTTCACAAGTATTTATAAGTTTTACAAGTAAACCTACTTTAATTTACAAGTGTGCAAAATCCTTTACAGAGGTAATGATATGTCGTGGTTTGGTTTATTCTGTTTCTAGTTTCTCACAAAACTATTATAAATTTCCTTTAATCTTTTGCATAACCATTGTGAATTACACCTGTAGATGGTGAATCTAAATTTTTCTTAAAACCAAGCCATACTTAATCAGTATTTACCAAAAGGCTTATAAACTTTATTATTATTATTGGAAATTAAATAGAAATGGGGACACTCTCTTTAGCTCTTCAGCCTGGTTTAATGAGAGAAAAAGGAGACATCAAAAGTAGATTTTCATTAATATGAAATTTCCCTGGC
>NW_012150841.1:6870561-6871281 GCF_000956105.1 Propithecus coquereli
GAGTGAAGAATTTGGTTAGTAAGTATGGACAAAAGTTTTCTGGAAAGCTTGGTATTTTTGTTTGTTTGGAAGTATGGCATTTGATTTTTCGCTATGGTATACAGAACATTAAATTCTTCTTTTCACACTGGGCACATTGAAAATCTTGTTCTCTGTTGGTTTACAGTTTTACTGACAGAAAAAGAGCAAATGGAAAGTCAGTTTATATAATCTTTATTGATTTTAAATTCAAGTTGAAAACTTCTTTTAAGGATATATAAATCATAACCAGTTTACTTCACATGAGGGTCTGTGTATTATACCACTCTAGTTTGGGAAAATTATTTTGAAGTAGAGAAGTGTCAGTTGGATTTTGGCAAATACAACTGGATCAGCAACTGGGCCACCGAAGCTCTTTACCTTTTCCTATTAGAGGAGTCTTACCCTAAAATCAGCTTTTACTGGTGACATCCCATGGTGGGTAACTCCTTTCCCTTGAATCATACTTATGCAGCAGATGGTATTGAATATGTACATATATTTTTGTGATCAATGTCAAATTGAAGTCTGAATTAGTACAGTAGAGAAGTGTGTAATGGAAACATAGCTGTAAAGTGTTAGGGTTGAGTGTTAGATTAATTCATTGCCATCTGTCTTTATTTTGCTAATCCACTCCTGTGAGCACCACAAAGTATTGTAATTACTTTTTAAAAAACTCTGTGTGTGTTTGTGTAGCACACA
>NW_012150841.1:6873307-6893305 GCF_000956105.1 Propithecus coquereli
TTAAATTTTTTTATTCTAAAGGTGACACACTTAGGTGACAGTGTGTGTCAGTCGTGTGTGTGTGTGCAGGGGTATTTCTATTAGAAATAGTACCAAAGATGAAGTCCTCTTTTACCTTGGCTTTCAATATCCACAAATATCTAACCAACACCCTTGGGGAAATATCATGATCATATTATATGTGATTTCTACATGAGTCAAAACTATAGCTTCTGGGGTTCAAGTCCATTACCACTTAATGTAGTCTCAATCCTCTCTCTTCGCTCTCTCAATCCTCTCTCTTTGCTCTACTCTAGCATTCTAGCACCACCTGGTTTTGTCATATTGCATCATTTAGCTTGTATAGATGGCTAGGTTTAGTTTTAAAGATCCTGGTTGACAATGTTTCTACTGGACCAGATAACTCAGCCTTCTTGTTTTCTCCTTTGCAATTTTGATCCAGCAATACTTGCTTCTTGACCCACATTAACATGTTAAGAGTTCGTACTTTGTGTCTGGAAAATAACTAGAATTCTTACAATAAAAGATGCCTTCTAAATACCAAATTTTACATTATCGATTGCTTGCTCGAGTGTACTTTTGTGAGTCCTGTCCAACCTAATTTTCTCAGTAAAAACTTTGCCATCTTGCCTGCTGAGACTTCCTTTTCACTACTTTGTGTTGGCTTCTCTCCTCTCTCTGCCCATGCTGTGATAAAATCACTATGGTTAGAGCTAAAGTCAAACCTTTTAAAAACCTAATTAAGTATTGTTTTTTTTCCTATCTTTGATAACATATCACTGACCAGAAATCTAAAGAGCATCAGGAGAAGAAAACCATAAATAACTCCCCAAAATGTAAGGACATACATCAGTAAAGAGAAAAACAACTCCTTGAATCATGCCACCATGCTTGAGTACTTTCATGAGGCTTATGTATAAAGTGGTACTTTTATAGCCACTGGTCAGGACTGTGATTGGAATAACTAACTGTTGCGGCTAGTATTACTGTTATTGCTGGCATCTCAAATTCGAGACTCACTTGTTTATCTCTTTACCATAAATAGATACCATAGAAAAAATGGATTTATTCATAAATGCCACAGATTGCAAAAGACCTCAAGCTGAAAGCAGGTCAGCTTTAGCTTCATAGGCTATAAGTCCTGAGCATTTCAGAAAAAAAGAGGTTTTCCAGAAGTTTAGATGATTTTGGTGAATTATGAAGTCCTTGAACTATTGTTGGCGCTATAATTTTTCAGGAGGCTGGAAAATCACCAAGAAAATAACTAAGAAGACTTTTAATGCATTGCCATATAGTTGTTAAAGTTCAAGTGGTAAACAAATAAAGGATGGAAATGTCATTCTGGTTTCTAAATATACTGTAATTTCTTTGAGATTCCTCTTATCAGGAAACTTCCGCCCTTAGGATTCTTTGACATCTAATTTGTTGAACTGTTTATAAAACACAGAAATGTGAAGATGTATTAGATGTTGTTTACAAAATATTCACGGACTAAACTAGAAAAAAATCCACTTTGAAATCCTAACTGTTGAATATAGTCTGACTGTGTTATGTTCTTAGGGGGATTGCTTGATGTTTCTGTTCCTAGAAAAAATTGACATGAGACTACTTTGACTTTGTGTGGTACATTATATTATTGTTCAGCAAATAATCATTCTCTTCCTCTCTGTCTCCATGGGAAAATTCTATACTACCTATCCCATTGATGTTGGGCTTGGTCACATGACTTACTTTGGCTAATGTGATGCTGGTGAAGGAGATGTGAGCAGAGGCTTGAAATGTGCCTGTGTATTGGGTTTGTCCTCTTGTGTTGTGCCTCTGCCATGAAATATACATACTGCGACTAGCTCGCTGGTCTAAGAAGGATCATACTGATGCAAACAGATGTGAACCCAAGCTGCAGCTTGGAATTAAGCGTGATCCCAGTCTAGATCAGTTGAATTCCAGCCAAACCACAGAGACGTATAAGCAAGAAATAAATGCCTACTGTTATATTTCAATGAATTTGGGTGTGATTTGTTATACAGGGAAAGCTGGTAACACGCTTGGCATTAGCAGTTTTAGCATTTATAATTTCGACTCTCTTCACACATGTCCCTGAAATCAGGAAATGACTTTTATTACAGCTTAAAATTGAATTTTGATCATTTATCAAGCAAGTTGGGCCTCTGCTTCCTTATAGGGCAATTTTGCTTCCTGTTTATTGCATATATATTTTACTGGGCAGGGGGATGGTGTTCTAAAGTGGTATTTTAGAATTAAGGGTTTGGGACTTAACTTTTGTGAATATTGAAGGTTTACCACACATTTAACTTTAGGGTAGAAAATCCATGACTTACCTTACTTAGCTGTATACATTTTATTTGACAGCAGATTAGAAGTGCTCATTGCCTGATTTTTATTCATTAATATATGTGATGAGGTGTGTATATATAAAAACAGAGGGAGAATGTTGAGAGATCCAAAGACTAGGTCATAAAGTAGAGTAATCTGAAGGTTAGAGGAATGAAACCAGAGCAACTTTGAGATTATTTCCTAGTTAATTTCCTTTAAAAAGCTGTTATTTTCTCGTTTATCTTTGAGAATGCACACAGGTAACATTGCAGATGCTATTGGTGCACATACCCATAGCAAAAAACACTTATTAATGTGCTTTTCATTAGCTTTCCTCCTTTTGCTGTCTCATTTCTACTCCTTCACAGTGCTTCCTGGGATCACCTCTAAAATAGACCACTTATCCCAAACCCTTGTCCAGATCAGGATCTGCTTTTCAGGAAACCCAACATTCTAGATTTCACTCTAGTGTGACTTTTCTCCTGATTGTTATAGGAGTCCTATTGAGTAGAGAAAAAAGCAGCCATTGTTTCATTATTGGGATTTATTTTTTTAAATGACTAAATACAGGAATCTATTAGTCATTTTTAAGAAATAGATTTAAAAATCTTATTTTAATATAAAATATTACAGAAATGTAAATCATCCATTAATTATTCAAGCAATGTTTATTATTTACTACTTTGTTATTTGAGTTTATATTCCCAGTGCCCAGTACATAATTAGGAAAAAGTCCTAGAATCAGTAAATGAATCAATGAATGAATGAATGGATAGAACATAGTTCATTCCCTTCGGGAGCATACAGTGTAGTTGTAGAGACAGACATGTAAACATGCCACAGGATTATGGTATGTACACTAATAGAGAAATGAATAAGGTACCACAGGAACACTGGGAAGGTAGAGCTAACTCAGTCTTCCCAAAGAAATAATGTGCAAACTGAGTTTGAGAGGAGTTAGCTTAACAGACTAGGTAATGGGGAGAAGAACTTCCAGATAGGGGGAAAGGAATGGTCAATAGCACAGAGGTGTAAGACTCTCAGACTTGCCTATTTTTGAAATAGCATTTTTGAGGGTATGGCTGGAGCATAGGGTGTACGCGGTACATTATAAACAAGTAAGGAGAACCTAGGTAATTGGAATCCTTGCCATGGGCCCTGTGATTAGAGTGCCCCTTTCTGGTTCCCTTATGGCTATACTCTCTTCATGAGGTGAGAAGTCCATGGGGCTAATAGGATACGCCCACCGAAAGTTTTAACTTCTTTTTGTAAACCATGCTCCAGGTACTTGTAACTTAGGAATTTTCTTCCCAAACACCTCAGTCCACTTTCAGGGCCTGCACAGTTTTCTTCCCAAGATCTTTCTTCCTGAGGGAGGACTATGACACTGGTATTTGTACCCTTAGATCTGAGGGGTGGCCAGGAGACATCTGTTTGGGGAATGTGGATGGAGCTTAGACATATAGGTTGAGGTGTTCATAGCTTTGTCAGGGAGGCTTATCATGGTGTGAGAGGGAAGGAGCTGGGTAGAAGAAAGAGGGGGCAGTGGTAGGCAGTAGCTGAAGGTCTCTATTTGTCTTCTTACTCTGGGAGCTGCAAATGTTAGGAGTGGGCTTACATGACAGTCTTACTTTTAACTGTGAATTGAGAAAAGTCTGTCCCCTGAAAGGAAGTAAGAATGGTGTAGGGGTTTTGAGGAGAGTGGTAAATGTTCAGAAAAGCTTCTGTAAAAATGAAAGCAAGACACTTATAAATGGTTAAAATGATAAATTTTATATGTATATTTTAGCACAATAAATTTTTCTAAAAATGATAGGAAGAATAGATTAGGGATTTATAGAAAAATTGCTGAGCCAATTGGAGACCACCTGTAGTTGGAGACCCTGGTTCTGTTTTCACTCCTATCTGTGCAGTCATCTTTTTTTTTCTTTCTCTCAGTAGGCTGGATATAAGAGGAGATAAGGTGGCGGCTGTTAGTACCTATTAGACGGTGAGCAATGTCAGGGTCAATGCCATGGATGGATGACAGATTGAAAGAGTTGGAAGCACTGGCAAGAAAGTGATTGAAATGATTCTTCATAGTTTAAGTTTGATAGGGAAATATGTGGAGCTGAGAGTATAATGACCTGAGGTAAAAAAGGAAGAATGAAGGATGTATTGTTGGTAAAGTTAAACAATAAGTGTATTGGGAGAATAGATGTTGTTTTAGCCAGTGGGAACTTGGAGTTTGTATATTTCAAGTGGAAAATTTCCTGGAGAAATTAAGGTTCAGGGTATGGTCTTAGGAGATAGTAGCTGAAATAGAATGGGGTTGGAAACATAGTGGATCTTTGTGGCTACAAATTACGTGAGACATCCTTAAGGATGTTGAAGTTGCCCAGCATGAGAGTGGGGTTCGAGGTTGAAAGGAGGACTGTAAGCTCACATTGAGGGAGCTACTCAAGATGCAGATGTGACTGCAGAGGAAGTATAGCCAGCTGATATAATCTTGAAAGCAGAAATGTTTTTATAGGAGGATGATCAGAGCAATGGTTTTGAACAGCAATAAGAAGCAAGGAAAATCTCCTGGATATACAAATCAACATGGCTCTTGTCCTCAAGTAGCTTTCAGGAAAATAGGGAGGCAGATGCATAACATATTGTGCTGAGACAAATCATGACAGAATTACACATTGGATGTTATAATGGTATAAAGGCAAAGTACTTAATATTACTTCAGTACAGTGCTTTAAAGGGCTACCTGAAAGAAATATGTTACAAGAGTAAAGTGACCTACTTCCACTTGAGAGGGCTTCAAGATAAATGGTGATATCTTGGGAGAACCAGATTTTAGCTGATTAAAAAAATAGTAATGAAAATTAGAAACTAATTTTATAAGAGGGTAAGGGTGGGATGATTTTTAAAATTTTTGAATCATGGCAATGGTGTGCTGGTAAATGTTTAAACATTGGCTCTTCATTTAAAAGCCCTGATTTGTAGTGTTTGCTGACTTCAGTGGCATAAATACTCCCATATGGCTGATTTCAAGCTACCAACATAACATTACTGAATGTGACGTTGAGAGGAGATGTGTACAACTGGCTCTAGCAAGCCCATATGAGCTAGCGCCAGCACACCATTGAATCAAAGCTCCAGAAATAAAAGTTTTGGAAGAAGATTTCCAGTAGAAGAAAGAATTGGTTGGGGATAGGGAGATGGTGAGGGGTGAAACTAAAGAAGGTTAGGTGACTTAAAGGGTTTCCTTTTGCGGGAAGCCATCAAGGATGTCAGGGATAAGATGGTTGGTTGTATCAAGTGTCCTTGAGGTCGAGGCAGGTTCAGCCTAAACCTTGAATCTTTTCTCAGGATTGCTGATAAAATATTGGTGAAATTTCATTTTGGGGTCTCTCAAGAAGGTTTTGCCTAGGGTAAGGAGGAGATTACTTTTCAATAGAATCACTAACAATGTGAAGGCTTGCAAGGAAGTAAGAGCTGAGTCTATTGAGCATCAGCAGGCAATCTAGTGCTGCAAGCTATGGGGAATGTTGAGGGCTGAAATTGAACCCAGAGCTGCAGACTTGCTCCAGTGGGGCAGTAGCTACCCCATAGGACACCTTTTTCGAATTCACAAAAAGGCATCATATATGGGAGCTACAACTTTGAGTACACTCCCCTCCCCAAGAATATTTGCATTTTTTAAAAGACATCTGGAGAGTATGATGACAAGAAATGATTTAGTATTGATAGAAATTTAGGCATTGAGGCAGGTTGGTGCATAAGATGTCTTTTAGTCAGAATGTCTTGTCATAGCTTCTTAAATAATATAGAATATTTATTAAGATGGTTGCCCCTGCTGTTTTCTTTTGGCTCAGTAAAGCTAACCAACTCCAAGCACAAATTGAGTCTTCTTTTTTGTTTACTCACACAAAAGAGTAATTATTAATTTTCCAAATATAGAACAAAATGTAATCACAAAGGTTTTTCCTAAATTCTTATACAGTAGAAATCTCACAATCTGGGTGATGTAATGAGTATATTCGCAATCCATTCATTGCAGTGTGGAAAGCCCGATCTTGCAGAGTTCTGTTTGTTGACATTTTAGAATTGAATGGTTCTCTCTTGTGGTAACTCTGCCGACATCTCTTTGATTGATCTTTGCTGAGAGGGTTTAATCAATGTTGCCTTGCTACATGCTTGACCCTTAGGATGTGCCAAATTAAATTTGATGTTGTCTTGGCTGGATTATCGAGTGTTGTTTTTCTATTTTCTTTGAGATGTTTTGTTTCTATACCAATAGAGTGAAACTCAGTTATTGCCCTTGTGACATTTGCACCCCAGGACTTTAAAAGTATGTAATGATAATTATGGATTTTTAAAGTGTAGTTCAATCTTTAAATAAAAGACTTCATTCACTAAATTTGGTTTTGGGTTAAGTTCCAAGTAAGCCCTCTGTCTTCTCACTAAACACACAGAAATGCTTGTTTTTCCAAACAACAGGTCTATTCAGTGAAGAAAGCCTGGAATGTGTGTAGTCCAGGTGAATTAAAGGGTAAACTAGTCTTTATGGTGGAACAGTTAAGCTCTTGGTCCAATTTATGTTGGTTTTGGAAGACAACAAATTGCCTAGTTATTTACTAAGGTTAATAGCTTGGATTCTAAGAGGCAGAAAATACATTTTCTGGTCATGCAAATAGAAGACATATTAGTATTAAATATTTAATATCTAAAATTGTATATTATAGAGTAGTGCTAGTATAAACCAGAAGCTTTAAAGATGAATTTGGCAGGATTTATTCATAATAGTTATTATAAATACAGTCAGCATTTGCAATGAAAAATTCTATTATGGAAAAGTCCAAAGTATGTGGCCACTGTTAAATATTTACATAATGCTGGCAATGGTGTTTGTAGATTTAAAAGTAGTATGACTAGCATGATATGAAATTATAAAAATAATCAACTCAAAGTAGTTGCAGATATAAATAGCTGTAATACCTTTAATTGATAGTGCTAAGACAGTGATGGTAATATTCCTGGTGGTGGGTTTTGAAGAGTGGGACATTGGTGGATTGCGTGGAGGGTTGGAAGGCACAGTCAAAAGACGTGGCCATGAAGCTCAGTTATTTGTGTATCCTTGTTTGAACAATGTGTCTCTCCTATGAGGTACAGTTACATTTTTTGATCAATTATAGAGCTTCTAAAGGAATACATATGGAAGAAGGAAACACCTGCAAACCAGCACATTTGCCAAATCTACCCTTGTGATCTATGGAATGGCTTCTTATGGCAGCCAGATGCTCTCAAATCTAGCTGGCTGCTTTAGGGACTAAGTTACATTAGTTATGTGGACTAGAATTTATATGATTTTGTGCTATGTATGCTTTGTGTATAAATAAAAGACTTGTTCAACTACTCATATAGTCACAAATGCTCTTTCCTCCAAGCTTTTCAGGGTTTTAAATATAATATGCATTCTCTTTCCTTGAAACTCTGATTTTCTAATGAGCCTCTTTTTATGTACCTCTTATTGATGACACTAGGCTTGTTTATGAAACAGCAATACCTTAACTCAGGGAAAACACCATCCTCCATGTTCATCCCAAACTCATTCCCCACCATAACACAAACCTGGTCAACTCTAAGAAGCTCTGAGAGACAAAAATTGTCGTTTAGTCTTCCTTAAAGGAGTTGGGAAACCAACCCATACTTGTACCTAGATTCCATACATAACTGTCATTTGTTATATAGCTTGTGAATTAAAAAAAAAGGTACATGAAGTTTTTTACCACACAAATACTTTTCTGGGACCTTCTTAATTCTCGAACTCCACTACTGTTTAGACAGGGTGATGTGACACCAAGAAACCTAGCCTGGGGGTAAAATATGGATTTTTATGTGTATAATAAACCTTGTATTGTGTAGATTGATGGGTGTTTTTCATTTCTAAGATGGCAATTTCCTGTTGGTTGGGAAAAAGCGGCCTTCAGTGGGTAGTAAATAATTAAATGGAATAAAACCCCATCAGCTTAGGATAGTTCAATGAACTGTTGATCACCTTTGAACCTGTTGACAGGAAGGATATTTTCAACTCAAATCTTTTTCTGCCTAACTAAAAACAAGTAAATATACTAACTCCTAGGAAATATGGCAAAGTAGGCATTTTTATTTCTATTTTAGCATTTCTAGATATATGCAGTGTAGTCTTTTTTTTCATCTCCTAACCACATCTGTCCTAACAGCATTACATTTTAAAGTATAATGTCCCTTTTCAATCACTGTGACTGCTAACTTTATCATCTGTGAAAGCTTCCCCAGAGGTTGGTCTCTTCAGAAGCAGAGATTTTTTCATAACTGGTCTATCAAGATCATTTTTTATCAGGGGATTTATCCCAAAACAGAGGTTTTTGCATGTTTTTTTCTTATATATTTTCTAAGCAGTGTGGATTTTGCCTCAGCACATTTCTTTCTTGCCCTTGGGTATTCTTAGAGGTCAGCCAGTAAAAGTAGAGTCCCCAGGAGGATTCCAAGGCCTCAGAGTCAGTGTAAGCCACTTTTGCTATTTACATTATAAAATGATGTGATTAAAAGCCAGGTCTAGAGAAAAATGCTTCCCTGATTGTGTTGCAATTCTGCCATTAACTTGCAGAGAAAGAGCACAGCTGGGGTGAGCTTTGATGCCTTAAGGCCCTGATTTTTTGATAGATTAGAAGAAATCTGTATAGCAGGATTTGTTGATAGATTTACTTTTCTCCATGAATAAGTAGCACAATGGACAGGTGGTTTTGTCAAGTAGAGTAGCACTGAAAAAAATGATTCAAAGGGCATGTTGTAGAGTGAGTGGGGTAATCATAAGTCAAGGCAAGTGTATTGATGTTACCATGGTTCCCCTTTGGAAATACTTAATGCCTGCAATGTTCACTGTGGACAATGCATGAGTAAGATTTAAGAGCTATCACTTCCATTCCTCTGGACTTGGGAGCACTCTCAACAGCTACAATACAACAATAAAATGAGATTTAAAATGTCTGACATACATTATATATGTAACCTTTGTATTTCAACGTGTAACATTGAGGTTGATTACTTCTTAGAACTACTCCATCCTCATTCTTCCCCAACTTGTCATTCAACTTTGTGGTTCTTTTTACTTTCATGCCCTTCCCCAGTAAATTAGAAACTCTTTTGAGCACAGCAACCAAGTTCTGTCCTGTTTCTTTTTACCTGGATTAATGCTTTGCACCTGCTACAAATTCAATAAAGATGTTTAAAAGAGCATATAAAATGAGAATGCTTTTACAATATTAGGAAATTACACAGGGGATAAACTTTTATATTCAGTGATACCTTCATTTGATGACTGACTGAACGTGTCACCTTAATTCATTGAATGTAGATTGTTGTCTTCATGGTGCTGTCCTTTTGTTCCTCTCTTTTTAAAAATATTTTATTTCATCATATTATGGGGGTACAAATGTTTAGGTTACATATATTGCCTTTGCCCCATCCGAGTCAGAGCTTCAAGTATGTCCATCCCTCAGATGGTGCGCACCACACCCATTAGGTCTGAATATACCCATCACTTCCTCCCCTCTCCCACCTCCCTGACACCCGATGAATGTTATTACTATATGTGCACTTAAGTATTGATCAGTTAATACCAATTTGATGATGAGTACATGTGGTGCTTGTTTTTGCATTCTTGGGATACTTCACTTAGTAGAATGGGCTCCGGCTCTATCCAGGATAATACAAGAGGTGCTATATCACCATTATTTTTTGTGGCTGACTAGTACTCCATGGTATGCATATACCACATTTTATTGATACGCTCATGGATTGATGGACATTTGGGTTGTTTCCACATCTTTGCAATTGTGAATTGTGCTGCTACAAACATTTGAGTTCAGATGTCTTTTTTATAGAATGTCTTTTGTTCTTTTGGGTAGATTCCCAGTAATGGGATTGCTGGATCAAATGGTAGTTCTTTGAGGTATCTCTATATTGCTTTCCATAGAGGTTGTACCACCCTTTTGTTCTTCTCTTTCTCTATTTTTTCTCCTAGAGAGCTCATCATCTTGCATAACTTTCATCAATCATCTCCGTGTTGATTACTCTCTAACTTAGAGTTTAAGGCTTGCCCTCTGTCCTAATTTCTACTTTCATTTCTTACTACCACTTCAAATTCAATCACGTCCAGAGTTTTCACCAGGATAAACTTTCTCCTCCTAAATTTTGTGTTGGCCAGTAATTTTACCATTTGTCAGTTTGTGAATGCTTCATTTTGTTCCTCATTATTACCTTTCTGACTTTCTTTCACTGTATTTCATGCACTTATTATCTCTTGGATTAATTTCTATTCATGTTGTCCACCACTCAGTCTAGACATGACTCCAAGCCACGCATATTTTGCAGGATCCTAATTAGTCTTTATGACTATATTCACTTTCCTTTCTAGATCAGGAGTTGGTAAAGTTTTCTTTTGCAAAGGGCTAAATACTAATACTAAATAGTTAGTCTCTGCAGGCCTTTTGGTTTCTGTTGCAACTACTCAACTCTGCCATAGACTATATATATGTATATATATATATGCACATGTATGTTTATGTATGTACATGTATATTTATATATACACATATATGCATATGTATGTGCATAATAGCTGAATGAGTGGGTTTTGGAGTGATGGAGACCTTGGGTCAAATCTCACCTTTAACACTAGAGTTTTGAAATCTTGGGCAAATTACTTAGTCCTTATGAACCTCAGTTTACTCATCTGTAAAATGGGTATAATTATCCACTCACAGGTTTTTCTGCAAGGTCTGAATAAGGTCATAAGGTAAAAACTCTCAGCATACTAAATTAATATTAAATGTTCAATAAATATTAGATATTATTAAATTCATCAAATAAACCAACTACATTTATTGAAGGCCTATTGTATGCCAGAATTCTCTTCTAGTTGTAAGACATAGAAAGATGGCTACCCATTCCCTGCCTTTGAGAGTTCCATAGTTTATGGGGAGAGGCCAACCTTAGGTGGTTAATTACAGGACAATAGGGATAAGCATTATAATAGAGATATATAAAAAGTGTTACTAGGAGGCAAGGAACGCTTGAAAGAGAAGGCAGAATTTGAGCTGTATCATGAGGGATGAGTAAGAGAGGTTCACTAGAAAGAAAAAGTGGGGGAGGATATTTTAGGTAGAGGAAAGTGAAAACAAAGGCATGATTTTAGTTCATGTATGCCTGGGGACGTCAATGGGAAGTCCAGTCCGATGGAGATAAGGCTGAACAGGAAAGCTAGCCAGGTTGTGAGGGGCCTCCCAAAGGGATCCATTTGAACATGTCCATACTTGTGCCATGTCTTATCTATCACTGTCATTTAAAACTATATATGTATATATATATATACATATATATATATACACACACCTATATATCAAGTAATTTATCAATATTTTATACAGATTATAGTTAACTCTGTTATGGCCATGGGCATACAATAACAGATTTCTGTACTTTACTAGTTTACCTGTGATTTATTTATTTCTTTAGTGTTTGTTTACCAGGGATCAAGTGGGCAGAAACCAAGGAATGGACTGAAGAGAAATACAGAGAAACTATTTGTGGAAAATTTCTACAAATTGGTCATTTGGAACTATTGTGACCGAATATACAATACAGGGTAGAGAAACTCTTAGATTATTAATTCAGTCTCCTTACTAGATATTGGTCTGTTTTTTATTTCTTCATGATTCAATCTTGGTAGATTATGTGTTTTTAGGGATTTATTTATTTATGTATTTCTTTTATGTTATCAATTTTTTTGGCCTACATTTGTTCATAACATTCTCTTATAATCCTTTTTATTTCTGTCGCATTAGTTGTAATGTGTCCTCTTTTGTCTTAGTCTGTCAGTGCTGCTATGATATCTCCTCTTTTGCCTTAGTAGGTTGCTATAACAAAATACCTTTGACTGGGCAATTTATAAACAATAAAAATTTATTTCTCACACGTCTGGAGGCTGGGAAGTCCAAGATCAAGGTGCCAACAGGTTCAGTGTCTGAGAGGGCCTGGTGTCTGCTTCCAAGATGGCTGCTTCCTCTGGAGCAGATCCCATCCATGAGGGCTCTGGCCTTATGCAAAATTACCTCCTAAAGGCCCCACCTCTTAGTACTATCATACTGGCAATTAAGTTTTAACATAAGTACTTTGGGCAACACATTCATACCATATATCACATCTTTTATTTCTGACTTTGGTTATCTTGGTCTTCTCTTTTTTCTCCCCTTACTTAATCTAGCTAGGGGTTTGTCAAATTTGTTTATCTTTCAAAGAAAGAACTATCAGTTTCATTGATTTTTTTTTCTATTTCTTTTCTATTCTCTATTTCATTGCTTTCTGATCTATTCTTTGTTTCCTTCCTTCTGCTTGCTTTGAGTTTAGTGTGTTGTTCTTTATCTTGTTTCATGAGATATAAAGTTAAATTGTTTATTTGAGATCTTTCTAGTTTTTAAATGTAGCTATTTACTGCTATGAATGTCTGTCATTTGCTGCTTCCAATAAGTTTTGATATGTTGTGTTTTCATTTCATTTGCTCAAGATATTTTCTAATTTTTTTTTTGTGACTCTTCTTTGACCCATTGGTTGTTTAAAATTATGTTGCTTAATTTCAACATATTTGTGGATTTTCCAGTTTTCCTTCAGCTGTCGATGTCTAGTTTCATTCCATTGTGATCAGAAAAGATACTTTGTACAATTTCAGTCTTTTAAAATTTGTTAAAACTTGTCTTGTAGCCCAATGTGATCTATCCTGAAGAATGTTCTGTGTGTACTTGAGAAGAATATGTATTCTGTTGCTGTTGGGTGAAATATTCTGTATATGACTATTAGGTCCATTTGTTCTATAGTGTTTTCAAGTCCTCTGTGTCCTTATTAATCTTTTGTCTGAATGTTCTATCTGTTATTGAGGGTAGTATATTGAAATACCCTATTATTATTGTGTTGGTGTCTATTTCTCCCTGCTATTTTGTCCATGTTTGCTTCATGTATCTTGGAGCTCTGATGCTTGGTTCATATACATTCATAATTATTATAATTTCTTAGTGAATTAGCCTCTTTATCATTATATACCATCTTCCTTTGTCTCTTATAATAGTTTTTTACTTAAATTCTGTTTTACCTGATATTACTATGTATGATCACTCCTGTTCTCCTTTGGTTATCACTTGCATGGAATATCTTTTTTCCATTCTTTCACTTTCAGCCTATGTGTAGCCTTAGATCTAAAATGAATCTCTTGCAGATAGCATATAATTTGATCCTATGTTTTTAATCTGTTAGGCCAATCTATGTTTTTTGATTGGGAAGTTTAATCCATTTACACTTAAAGTAATTAGTGATAGGAAAGAACATACTTTTACCATTTACTTATTTGTTTTCTGTATTACTTATGTATTTTTTGTCCCTCATTTCCTCCATTATTACCTTCCTTTATGTTTAGTAAATTTTTGTAATGATATATTTTGATTCTCTTCTAATTTCCTTTTGTGAATATTTTATAGATATTTTCTTTGCAATTACCATGGAGATTACATATAACATCCTAAAATTGTGACAATTTATCTTAAGTTGATATCAACTCAACTTCAATTACATATAAAAACTCTACTCCTTTACAGCTGTACCTCCTTTTATGTTATTGATGTCACAAATTATATCTTTAGATGTTGTGTACCATTAACATAGATTTTGTAATTATTTTTAAGATATTTGTATTTTAAATCCTGTAAAAAATAAAAAAGTAAAGGTACAAACCCATATTGCAATAATACTTTAAAAAATATTTGTCCATGAACTAACTTTAATGGTAAAATGTATATTTTAGTATGCTTTGAGGTACTATCTATCATTCTTTCATTTCAAATTGAAAGATACTCTTTAGCATTTCCGGTCTGGTTATGGCAAATTCCCTCAGTGTTTAATTGTCTGGAAAAGACTTAATTTCTCTGTTGATTGTGAAACTTAGTTTTGCAGGATACAAAATTCTATGCTGACAGTTGTTCAGTTTAAGTCAATGTAAGATGGGGCCCCAATCCCTTCTGGCTTGTAAGGTATCTGCTGAGAAGTCTAGAGTTAGTCTGATGGATTTTCCTTTGTAGGTTATTTGATGCTTTTGTCTTGCTGCTTGCAGAATTTTCTCCATTTTGTCTTTGACCAAGTTGATTACTATGTGTTTTGGAGATGACCTGTTTGCTGTGAATCTCCCTATTGTTCAGTGTCCATCTTGTATCTGTATGTCTGAATTTCTGGTGATACCAAGGAAGTTTTCCTCAATAACTTCCTCAAATAGGTTTTCCATGCTTTTAGTTCTTTCTTCTTCTCCCTCAGGGATACCTGTAATTCAAATGTTAGTTTGCTTCACATAGTCCCATATCTCTCTCAGTGATTGATTGGACTTTTTTATGCTCTTCTCTGCCTCTTTGAATGACTGGGTTATCTCGAGAGCCTTGTCTTCAATCCCAGTCATTCATTTATCTCCTTGCTTTAGCCTGATTTTAAAGCTTTCTGCTGCATTTTGAAATTGCCTAAATCTGTGATCCACAACACCTGGGCCATTGGGCGAGCAATCAAAGCTTCATCAGTATTTATAGCTGCTCCCTATTGCTCACGTCACTGCCTGAGCTCTGCCTCCCCAAACCCCCAGTCCGTGGAAAAATTGTCTTCCATTAAACCAGTCCCTGGTGCCAAAAAGACTGGGGACTACTGCTCTAAATGACTCTTTTATTTCTTTAAGTTCTATTATATCCTTTCTTATGTTGTCAAGCTCTCTAGTGATTTTTCATTTTTTTAAATGATTTTCTGAAATATTTTTTGGCTTCTTTTTGTTGGTTTTCAGCTTTCTCTTCAATTCTGTTCATCTGTTTGCCATCCATATTCTGAATTCGATTTCTGTCATTTCAGCAATTTCCTCATGGGTGAGGTCTACTACTGTAGCTCCATTGTGTTCCCTTGGGAATATCAGGGTTCTTTTACTTGTTTTTTCTTATCTGTCTCCCTTTCTCTCAGCTCTGAGTTAATAGCATTGTGAAGCACCTGATCTCTTTTGCTGGGGACTCTCTCAATCTAAGTCCAGGAGTGATGGCTGTTTATGGCTGGCTGGTGGGGGGGTGATCCTGAGTGAAATGTTGGACCTTGGGGAGGTTCTGCTGGCCCAGGAGTAGTGGTGGGAACTCAGTAGTAGGGTCTTGGGTTCCAGGCACAACTTGGAGTCTCAGGGATGGAGTTGCAGGCCTGACTGGGGCCCTGGAGCTATGGAGGCAGAGCCTCAGACTTGGGCACAGGGAGAGCTTCAGAGCTGGCTCTGGGAATTTTGGGGACAGAGCCACCCTTATGGGGGGTCATTCCACTAGCATGGGGACTGCTGAAGCCCTGTCATGCAGTCTCAATGGCCTAGGGTCTGTGTAGGTGGGCTAGCGTTGCTGTTCGGCCCAGGTTCTCCCCCCCCATCAGAACCCACTGATGCAGTTGCTTCAGGCTTCCCAAGTGGTACCTGTTGGCATCTGGGGCTCTTCTTTTGTATGGCTCCCACAACAGGGAGGAGGTGTACTTGGCCCCCAGTCACAGGGCACTATAGAGGTGAGCGTCTGTTCCCTCCCTGACTTGGCAGGGGTGAGGCAAAATCTTTTTCTGGGAGGCTGGGTCCCCTGTAGATCTGGTTCCATGCACCAGAATAATCAGGATGGCATCAGTTGCAGAAACGTGAGATCGACAGGCACCAGCTCTCTGCTGCACCTGCTCTCTGGTGGAATGTCTCTTCACAGACTCTGAGCACCTTCCCGATCAGCCCAGAGGTCTGCAGTGGAGGATTGAGACCCCTCACAGATTGAGCTGCTGTACCTTTTGTTTCTCTTCTAAAAAGCAGTGTCCCCTCGGGTTGCTTCTATCCTGGTGTCTTCCCCTCTTCAAAACAATGTGAATTGTATTGGGACCTCCGGCTTAATGTCCAAGATGGTGGGTGATGCTTGTGAGTAAGAATCAGCCACACCCTGTTTGACTGAGTTGGTAGATGCTGTAATGAACTATAGACTTGTTCTCCCTGTCAGTGGTTGATGCTTGCAGTAAAGTGTCAACTGCCTAGATGTTCTTTTGTGTCTGTGATAAACTCTAGTCTATCAGGTGGAGCACTTGAATGTCCCTAGTTCTTGGAGGGGCCTTGTAGCACCTAGGGGGCTGCTTGATCGCCCCCACAGCAGAGGCGGGTGGAGGGGTGAGGCTGGGTGTGATTAAGTTGTGCCAGTCTGGAAAGCTTTGCAAAGCCTCAGCCCAGGGCTCAGAGGTCATCTTCATGACCACTAGGAGTAGCCACTGGGAGGAGGGTCAAGGCTGGCTCTCCAAGCCAGAAAGGCTGCTTGTGAGGGAGAGTCTGCACTTCCCAGACTGGCTGTGGAGAATGAGCTCTGCCCCTCTTGTGTTGCCCCTGCCCTCAGACCCTGAATACGCTGCACTTGGTTAATATGGTGCCATGGGCTGGGATCCTCCCTGCCTAAGCACAAGCTTCACTCAGCTGCTATGGTACCAGCTGGGATCCTCCCCCTGGAGTGCATGCCTCACTTGGTTGCTATTGTGCCACAGGCTCAGGTCTTCCCCCAACAGCCCGTCAGCTTTCCTGTGGGGATGGGTGCTTTCCCAGTTCACTACGTCTCGGACCACCACAGTTTTCTCCTGCCAGTTCTGCCCATGTGGGCTCCCTTGCCTCCCAAGTCCAGCTCCTAAACCTCCCCACCATGTCCCCCAGTGATCCACTCGAGTCCCTGGGGGTGCAGGATCTGGCCTGCATGTCTGATCTGCTGGCATGCATCTCTGTGAAACCTTGGAGGGCAGAAAGCTCCTAGATTGGGTGCCCTGGGTCCCCTGCAGGTCACTAAGGGGAGAGACATAGGCCCCAGGCTCTGTGGAAACTTCAGACTGCAGGATGCGCCAGCTGGGGGTAGGGCGCCGCTTGTCAAATTCTCAGCTCAAACTACTCTCCTGGTGGAGGTTGGTTGGGGAGGGATGGGAGAGAAAAGAGTCTGAATGGAAGAAAGCCTGTTCTCTGCCCTCTCAGGTCACTCTGTTTGGAGGGGAACTCCACATTGAGTGTCCAAGCTCTGGCATCATGCAAGTTCTCCCCACAGTTCCATGGTTGCCACAGTTGCTTGGGTTTGCAGTAACAGAAAAGCCTCCCAGTAACTTGGTAGCCTACTGATCACTGAAGGATTGTGAGAAGGAGAAAGGGGTCCCCCCCTTACTCCTTTGCTGGGCCCTAAGCCTCCCTGGGTTTGTTCCTTGCTGATATCTTTTTTTCCTTTATCCTCTCCCTTCTCTGCTTTGCAATTTTTCTCCGTGAGGTCTCGGGCAGGCTCTGGCTCTTCTCTCACTAAAATTCGCCTATGCTACATCCCCTCTCTCATCTCCCCTATGTGAAACAGTTCCTTCTCTCCGGGATGGTCTGGTAAGCAATGTCTCTAGTCAGCCATCTTGCCCCGTCTCCCTCTTTAGCATTTCTTTTAGGGCAGGTCTAGTGGTAATGGACACCCTCATTTTATGTTTGTCAGGAATATCTTAATTTCTCACTCATTTTTGAAAGACAATTTTTCAAAATATAGAATTCTCAGTTGACAGTTTTTTTCTTTCAGTGCTTTAAATACAATGGCTGTCTGGAAACTATCCAACCATTGTTAACATAATGAGAATGGTTTGTGTGACATGGATGTAACCTGACAGCCAAGGAGAGGGGACTGTAATTCACATGCGTGAACAATGACAACTTCACTGTACTAGTCAGTGGGGCACTAGACGCTGTTGAGTGAGCATGTGCACTGTGTGGCCATCACACTCAAAATGACTGAGCAAGTAGAGCAACAAATCTGCATCAAATTTTGTGTTAAGCTTGAACATTCCTCCATGGAAACTATTTGGGTGATTCAGAAGGATTTTGGGGATGATACAATGAGTGCAGCACAAATAAAAGTGTGACACAAATGCTTCAAAGATGGTTGGGAATCTGTTGAAAGGGATCCATGTTTTGGAAGGCCTGCAACAAGCAGAACACCTGAGAATGTTGAACATGTATGGGTTAGGTGAAGAGACACTGGGAGAACCATGTGAGGTCCCAAGGTGCCTACTTTGAAGGCGAATGAGGCATCATTGTCCTATGTATAATTTTTCTCGTATCTTGTATCTTCTTGAATAAATGTCTCTATTTTTCATATTACATGGCTGGATACTTTCTGGAAAGACCTTGTATACAATCCTATTGCCTTATGGCCTGCAAGGTTTCTGTTGGTAAATCCAGTGATAACCTTATTGAGTATCCCTTATTGGTAATGAGTTGTTTTTCTCTTGCTGCTTTCCAGATTCTCCTTTGATAGTTTGAATTATAATATTTCTCTTTGTGAATCTCTTTGGATTTATACTACTTGGAGTCCATTTAGCTTTTTGGATTTTTGTATCTATGTATGTTATGGACTAAATGTTTGCTTCCCCTTAAAATTCATATGTGGAAGTGCTAATCCCCATTGGGATAGTATTTGGAAATAAAGCCTTTGGGAGATAATTAGGGTTAGACGAGGTCATGAGGGTGGGGTCCTCATGGTGGAATTAATGCCCTCATAATAAGTTACATCAGTGAACTTTTACTCTTTCTCCACATGCATAGAAGAGGTCATGTGAGCATACAGCAATATGGTGGCTGCCTACAGGCCAAGAGGAGGGGCCTCAGAATAAAACCTGTCTTGATGGCTTGATCTTGAACTTCCTAGCCTCCAGAAATGTGAGAAAATAAATGTCTGTTTATTAAGCCACCCAGTCTATGGAATTTTGTTATGGCAACCTGAGCAGACTAAGACAATGTCTTTCCATAAGTTTGAGAAGTTTCTAGCCATTATTTGTTTAAATAATGTCCTTCCCCTTTATCTGTATCTTCTTTTTCTGAGACTCCCATAATGTGTATTTGGTCTACTTAGTAGTACCCCATGAATCTTTTAGGCATTTCACTTTTCTTCATTATTTTTGTTCTTCATACTCAATAATTTTAAGGACCTGTCTTCAAGTTCACTGATTCTTTTGCTTGTTTGCATCTACTGTTGAACCTTTGCAGTGAATTTTTCAATTCAATCATTGTATTTTTAAGCTTCAGAATTTTTGGTTCTTTTAAAAATAATCTCTTTTGTTGATATTCTTGTTTTGTTCACATATCATTTTCCTGGTTTTCTTCAGTTCTTTGTATTTTCCTTTAGGTGTTTGAGCATATTTAAGATAGTTATTTTAAAGTCTTTGTCTAATAAATCCAATGCCTGTATTTCTTCAGGGATGGTTTCTGGAGATTAATTTTGTTCCTTTGAATGAGCCATATTATCTTATTTCTTCCTATGCCCTTTAATCTCTTGTTGAATATTGGGCATTTGAAAAAATAGTCACTTCTCCCAGTTCTTGAGACTTACATGGAAGACCACCACTAGTTAGTGGGCCCCACCATTCCCTGTCTGAGCTTTGAGTCAGGCAAAATAGAAACCAGCCATTTGGGCAGCCTATGAACAGGTTAGAATGTTGCAAATATCTTATTAATATTTTCCAGGTTCAAATGAGGAAAACAGGAATTGGGTCACTTCCTTCTGAATGCACTGTGCTGGGGAGAAGGTAGGG
>NW_012150841.1:6893355-6905000 GCF_000956105.1 Propithecus coquereli
TCCATGGAGGAATAAGGGCCTGGAGACTTCTAGTCTGTTATCTTGCTGTTACTCTCAGAATATTAGTTTTAAAGCAGAGCAAAACAAATATGAGTAAAGAATCTGAATTTTTTTGAAAAATTTACCCTTAGTTTCAAAGGCTCAAAGAACTTTGATTAGTGATGTTGAGCATTTATATGTTGGTCATTTGTATGTCTTCTTTTGAAAAATATCTATTCAGGCCCTTTGCCTATTTTTAAATCAGTATATTTATTTTCTTGCTAATGACTTTTTGAGTTTCTTATATATTTTGGATATTAACTCTTTATCAGATGTATGGTTTGTAAATATTTTCTCCCATTCTGTAGGTTGTCTGTTCACTCTGTTGATTGTTTCCTTTGCTATGTAGAGGGGTTTTTTAGTTTGATGTAATTGTCTATTTTTTCTTTTGTTGCCTGTGCTTTGGGGGTTACATCCAAAAATGTCATTGTCCAAACCAACGTCATAGAGATTTCCCCTGTTTTCTTCTAGTAGTTTTACAGTTTCAGGTCTTAAGTATCTAATCCATTTTGAGTTAGCTTTTGTATATGGTGTGATATGAGGGTCTAATTTCATTCTTTTGCATGTGGATATCCAATTTTCCTAGCACCATTTATTGAAGAGACTCTCCATTCTCCATTGTGTGTTTTTGGTATCTTTGTCAAAAATCAATTGACTGTAAATGCATGGATTTATTTCTGGGCTCTCTATTCTTGTAGCTAACATTTCATCTGCAGTGAGTGGAGATTGCTAGGTACTCTGAGTAGATGTTTATGGCAGATTCAGTGCTGCCAGGCAGTTCAAGTGGGGGCTCAGCTGAAATGGATAAAGCCAATCACTTGTAGATGATCAAAATGTAAGCTAATTATATTCTGGAATGGAAGGTAGTGGGAAACTGCTTTGTCAAAAATGAGTGCTTTTAATCTTGAGTGATATGCTTGTAGTTCATAAAATCTTCCATTTTTCTAATATAGGCAGATTTATTAAATTTACTTTCTGCCGGGTGATAGAATGCTGACAATTTTGCCAAGGAATTCTCTATAGATAAAATTAAAAGAGGAAGGAAAGATATTTCTTTCTTTCATAATACCCACTTATGTTTATGAATATAGAGAAGATCACTGAGCCCTAGAGAAATGCAATGTCTAATGTTTGTTCCCTTATAAACAAACTTATTTTTTTCCATTAGAAGAAATTTATTTATGGTTTTAAAAATAAAACTGCATTCACAATTGATCCTCTTTGCTCCCCTCACCACCCTAGTTTCTTTTTCTGATCTTTTTTTTTCATATAATAAGATCACGACTCACTTAGATATTAACCTATATGCCTGGTAGTGATTTTTGTCTGCTCTCTTTCCCTCCTTTTTCCCTATATCAAAGTAGCCACCAAGTCCTGTCATTTGAGTCTCCTCAAATTTTCCTAACTTTATTTTCTCCTTTCCAGCCTTATAGAGGCTATCAGAATTTTAAACCCTCATAATCTCTCATGTGAACTCATTTCTTCTTAATTGAGCTTTTAGATTCTACTCATATCTCTCCCACCAAATCTACCCTTCCTCTGTCATCAGTCATCTTTCTCAAATGTAACTCTGTCCTATTAACCTCCTGTTTAAAAGCCTATGTTTGCTTCTCATTCAGTGCCTTCAGGATAAAGTTCAAGTGTGGCCGACTAAAGATGGCCACACATTCTTTGATACTTTTCCCTTTGAGAAATGGGGTCTGTGTTCACGCCCATTGAATATGGATGGACTCTGTGACTGTTTTAACAACAACAAAAAAGATAGATGACTGAAGTAATGCTGTTCCAGTTTTCCAGAAGTTGAAACTAGCTGTTTGTACTTTCTTGCACCACTTACTCTTGGAAGACTCCCTCTTGTAACCTAGCTGCCATGCTACAAGAAATCCAAGCCATGTGGAAGGGCTATGTGTATGTGCTTCAGTTGACAGCTCCAGCTGAGCTCTCAGCAACATGCCAACATGTTATTGAGCAATCTTGAACCTCCAGAACAATTGATTGAGCTTTCAGATGGACATCAGCCCCAGCCAACATTTGACTGCAACATCATAGACCTCAAAATACAACCACAGAGCTGAGCCCTGTCAACCCAGAGAAATAGGACAGATAATAATGAACTGTTGTTTTAAGCCACTGAATTTTGTAGTGAATTGTTATACAGTAATAGATAACTGAAAGAACCTGACTTAAAATGTGCCTTGTGATCCTGTTTTGACCTGCTCTTTTAAACTTGCATCCCACAATTATTCTACAAACACACTATATTTCAGCCATTGTCTAAATACTTAGGGAGTTCTTTTGTGACTCAATATGTTCGCATATGCTTTGCATTTTCCTGGAATACACTTCTACTCCTTGTCCACCTGGAAAATTCTTATTCAGTTTGTGTCACCTCTTCTGTGAGGACAATTTTGTCTTCCTCTGAGTAGAATTAGTTTTTCCTGCTACTGTGTTCCCATTGTAGCCTGGATGACTGATCTTATTATACTCTATTATAATGGTTTTGTGATTTTATTCCTCACTTTTTTCTGGAGGGCAGTGATCATGTCTTATTTAACTCTGTATTCCTAGCACTTAGCAGAGCTCTGACATAGAGCGGATAGTACATCTGTTTCTGTGTCTCTGTGTGCCTGTGTATGTATATGTGTGTGAAGGGGCAAAATGTATTTGTGGGCCTGGGGCAAGAAAAATATGTCTACTCTATTAGACTGTCTTAGGTTTTTCCTTTCTTCTTTTTTAGGTAAAATATGATTCAATGATCTGATGTGTGATGTCAGAAATTCCTCAGAGTAATTGTAAATAGTAGACCCTAACATTAAATTTCAGACAGGGTAAATAAATTTCATAAATTTAAGAGACTTGTTTTGGACTAGGAATATCAAAATTCACTGACATACACACATATATGTATATATTAGA
The DNA here is from genome assembly GCF_000956105.1 of Propithecus coquereli. Lineage (NCBI taxonomy): Eukaryota > Metazoa > Chordata > Mammalia > Primates > Indriidae > Propithecus > Propithecus coquereli. The sequence continues at coordinate 6,896,311 of NW_012150841.1, forward strand.
TGTACTGTCAAGTCAACTCAGTGATCTATTGTCTAGTGATTACTTTTATGAAATGATCTCTAGTATACTAAGTATCTTTACACTGAAAACCTATCCTAGTTATAATAAGATAGGCAATGCTGAAGTAACAACAATCAGAAAACTTCCTCTACATTTCACTGGCTATTTCTTACTCACATAAAGTCTACTGTAATTCTAGAGATTCTCTAGGAAAGTTTCCTTCCAAGCAGGGAGTGAATGAGGAATCCAAGCAGGTACAATATTGTGATTCCACTTCGCCACATGGCCTCTCCATTTGCTGAGGATAGGCACGAGAGAAGAAGGATAATGTATGATTTTCTCACTGCCTCAGTGTTAAACAGTGAAACATGTCTTTTCCATTCTCTTCCACTTATAGTCCATTTGCCAGAATTAATCCCATGATCCTGCTTAACTGAAAGAGGGTCAGGTACACAGAAAGGAACCAGATTTGGTGAGTACTAGTAATCTTTCCTCCTCCTTTTTATCCCTGTAGCTTACTCTGAGGTTTACATTGTAATTGTTTTTTTAGCTGTTAGTTTTGTAAGAACTTTGACCATATGCAATAAAATCTGATAGCAGTTCCAGACAGATTAGATTACTTAGAAGATTCACCAACCACAATTCTGGAAATGGTATGCAAGAAATTCATTAAAAGAAATGGAAGTGACAAATGAAATTTCTATGCTGTAGAAGAGATGACTTATCAGTAAGATCAGCCTAAAAATTGATGATGCATGTATGTAGCTTGTTCTCTGCAAAGCCCTCAGTGTGAGTTATTTTCTGTTATTGATTTTGTTGATACATGACCTTGCTCTGTGGTAGAGTATCGCTTTCTCATCAAGATTTGTCTTTGATATCAAACAACTGTCCAAGTTTAGTATGTCTCCAGTTTTTTCTCTATTCCTACTTTCAAGTATGCAGTATGGCCTTTTTCCCCCTCCTAGTATCTCTTTTATGTGTTACGTAACTTGTGAAATCTGAGTATAAGACAAAATGTTATTCAAAGTTTGGTCTTTAACTATCTTGGTAGTTTGGGCTTGCATCAGGTTTCCTGAATGCCGTGTTTGCGTTTTCTCTCTAGTAATTACAGGAAAGAGGGTCAAGGAGAGGAAGCAGTAAGTATAGAAACATCTGGATCCTATTGTGTAGCTACAATCAGTGCCATCATTAATCTTTAAGATCCTCACCCCTATTTACTAATAAACAGTGAGTTCATCCAGAGTATCACAGCAATCAAAGTTAAGTGGTGAAGTTAATTGGAATCCAGCAGCCTCCTGTATCCCGTCTGTAGCTATTCCTCTGTGTTAAGCACAGAAGTGGCTCAGTGATCCTGGTTGTGTTTTTGACTAAGAAGGGGAGATTGAAAAAAGTAGTTAAAAAGAAGAGGATGGGTCTGGATTTTGGAGTTCCTTTTTTTTTTTTTTTTTTTCAAATTTGGGACTTAAGCCATGTGGCTTGCGGGGTAGAAGAATCAGGGATTCTCTGGTGTTGCTGTTCCCTCTTTGTGGCCTTATGAGGTTGGAGACACAATATTCAGCAGCTTCCTACCCAGCAGGGAGAACAGGGAGGAGAAAGGTGGGTAACATGAAGTGGGGGAAGTCTAATAGTCCCCCCAATTTTTCATCCATTCATGCATATGTGATTTAACTTTTGGACTTCACTGGCTTGAATCATTTCTTAAGGTGGCTGATATGCTTCTCACTCAGGGTTTCTGTGAGTGTATGTTCCACACAGGGACAGAGTAAAACTTGAGATCTCTGACAATCAGCTTGCCTTTTGTTCTCATCCTTGGTTGTGGAAGAGGGGCCATACACAGGTATGTGGACATTCCATCTAAAGTCTCTCCACTTCTTATAGATGCCCCTTGGGCTTTGGGGCATATATGCTGCAGCATGGCCAGCCTTGGGGAGGTCAGATTCAGGGAGGTGACCTTTGGGGATTCCAGGTCTTTGGTGTCCCAGGTGGGGGGAGAGATTGGGTTCTAAATGGGCATGTCCCCTTGGGTGTTCAGAATCCTTATCCTGCACAGAGGGTTATGGCCAAAGGAAGGCCAGAGCTAGTCCTTCTAAAGTGAGAACCTAGGGCAGGGGCTCTGGTTGCCAAGGTCTAAGGGCAGTACTGATGACAATATTATGCTTTGAGACACCTCAGCTGGAAACAGCAGGTATTAATTAAACTAGGCAAAAACAAAAATGGTAGGGAAAATATAGTTAAACTTGTTTCTTTTGATTTTGTATTAAATATAAACTGAATTCCCAGATAATATGGAAATTACCTATCTAATAGGCCACTCCATTACTTCAAGTCATGAGAGGTTGTTGATATTCTGAAACTTCAAACTGCAAAGATTGGCCAGTATTTTCTCATATTTGGAGAAATTACAGAAGAATAGACTTTACCCTATTTTACATATGGGATTATAAATGAATCACCTGAAAGAAGAGTAGGATTAGGTAGCTGGAAATAGGCATTGATACTGTCCTCTAGGTAACTCTTCAAAAGCATGACATATTGCAGCCCTGTACTTTTTTTCTTCTTACTAAGACAAAAGTGGAATCAAGAGCAGAGGAATATAAATGTCTGTCAGATCTTTTTCTTTAGCTTTCTCTGGAAAAGACCCTAAGTTGAAGGCATCATAGAGACTTCTCACTTAATGATTATAATTAATGTTGCATGTGCTATGGCCCACTAGAGATGCAGAGAATGACCCTGAATTGCGGTTGCTGGCCATTCTGAGGTGCTCCTTAAATGTGAAAACGTTATAGCATGTCAGTGATATAATGCCTTTTATTTCTCTTATACTGCTAATGAAGCAATCACCATGTCCTTTATTCATTTCTGTCATTTAGCCATTCATTTTAATATGATAGAATACATTTTTTCTTTTTAAAAATTTTCATTATTATGGGTACATAAAAGTATATATTTATAGGGTACATGTGATACTTTCATATAGGTATACAATGCTTATTAATCAAATAAGGGTAAGTGGGGTATCCATCACCTCAGGCATTTGTCATTTCTTTATGTTAGGCTATATAGTATTTCATTGTGTATATGTGCTACAATTTCTTTATCCATTCATGCATGGGTGGACACTTAGGCTGATTCCAAATCTTGGCTATTGTGAATAGTGCCACAAGAAACATAGGAGTGCAGATATCTTTTCGATATATGGATTGCCCTTCTTTTGGATATATACCCAGCAGTAGGATTGCTGGGTCATATGGTAGTTCTATTTTTAGTTTTTTGAGCAACCACCATATTGTTCTCCATAGTGGTTGCACTAATTTGCATTCCCACCAACAGTGTATAAGGTTTCCTCTTTCTCTGCATCCTCACCAGCATTCATCATTGCCTGTATTTTTGATAAAAGCCATTTTCACTGAGGTGAGATGATATCTCATTGTGGTTTGATTTGCTTTTCTCTGATGATGAATGATGTTCAGCATTTTTTCATATTCCTGTTGACTATTTGTATGTCTTCTTTTGAGAAATGTCTATTTAGATCCTTTGCCCATTTTTAATTGGATTATTTGATTTTTTTTCCTGTTGAGTTGTTGAAGCTCCTTATATATTGTACTTATTAATTCCTTGTCAGATGGGTAGTTTGAAAATATTTTTTCCATTCTTTGGGTTGTCTCTTCTCTTTGTTGATTGTTTCCTTTGCCGTGCAGAAGCTTTTTAGCTTGATGCGGTCCTATTTGTCCAATTTTGCTTTGGCTGCCTGTGCTTTGGAGTTATTACTTAAGAAGTCCTTGTCCAGACCAATGTCCTGAAGTGTTTCCCCAGTGTTTTCTTTTGGTGGTTTCATAGTTTCAGGTCTTAGATTTAAGTCTTTAATCCATTTTGATTTGATTTGTATATATGGTGAGGGATTAGGGTCTAGTTTCATTCTTCTACATACGGATATCCAGTTTTCCCAGCTCCATTTATTGAAGAGACTGTCCTTTCCCCACTCTATGTTCTTGGCACATATGTCGAAGATATTAATAAGTTCACTATAGACATGTAGATTTGTTTCTGGGTTCTATATTCTGTTGCATTGATCTCTGTTTCTGTTTTTATTCCAGTAGCATGCTGTCTTTGGTCACTGCAGTTGTATCAGCACTGGGGTTGCCCCAAGCCCAGTAATGCTGTGATTCTTGTAGACTCCTGGCGGTACTGCCTTGGTGGACTTGGGTAAGATATGGGAGAATTCCCTGGCTTACCAGGCAAAGTCTCTCACTCTCTTCCCTTACTCTTTGTGCTGGGCTGCTTGAGTTGAAGAGGAGTGACGTGGGCACTCCCCATTGGCCTTCAGTCCCAGGTCGCACCTGAATCCATCCCAGTCTCACCCAAAGCCTGTGGTGACTGTTGCCTGGCTACCTCTGATGTTTATTCAAAGCCCAAGGGCTCTTTAGTCAGGAGGTGGTGAATCCTGCCAGGACTAGGTCCTTCCCTTCAGGGAAGCATGTTTCCTTCTGTCCTAGGGTGGGTTGAGAAATGGCATCTATTAATAGAAACTAGGGTCTGGAATCAGAGGCTTGAGGAATCTACTTGATACTTTATTTTACTGTGGCTGAGCTGGTACCCAAGTTGCAAAACAAAGTCTTCTGAGTTCTTCCCTTTCCTTTCCCCGAGTGGAAGGAGACTCCCTGAGCCACACTGCCTTGAGTCAGGGGGGCGGGGTGGTGACACAGGCACTGGCTTAGGCTAACACCAGTGGTATTTCCCTTGGGCACATGTACCCCAAGTCCATTGGCTCCAAGCCAGCACAGCTGCAGGAATTGCTCAAGGAGTGCAGCCTTTGTGGCCCGACTGCCTTATGAATTTAGTCCAGGCCCCAGGCTGCTTTTTGTCAGCTGGTAGTGGGGCTAGCCAGAACTTGAGTTTCAGGGTGGAGGATTTCCCTCTGGCTGGGCTGGTCTAAAAGCTCCCTCCATGGCTGCCAGCAGAATTCTTCCCTGTGCTGTGTTCCCCTGTGCCAGGGTGGCCCTGAGTTCCAATGCAAAGTCCCACAATCATTTCGTTCTCCTTTCCTCAGGCACACAGATTCTCTCTCCTTGTCACTGGTGCAGCACTGCCAGGGGATAGGAGTGGGGTGGTGTAGGAAATGACAGACTCTTTTCTGCCCTCTCCAGTGACTCTTTCCTTGATATAATGTTAAAACCTGGTACTATGATTGCTCACTTGATTTTTGGTTCTTCTGAAGGTGCTTCCTTACGTGGATAGTTGTTAAATTTGGTGTTCGTGGGGAGGGATGATCACTGTAGGTTTCTGTTTAGCCATCTTGCCATGCCCCCTCTATGCTTGTTGTATAGACTTTTTTCTCCTATTGCATTTCCATAATTACTTCTTTAGCATTATTCGTAAAGTCGTAGAGTAATAGAATTGGAAGAAACTTTGGATTTTATCTTGTTCAACTCCTTAATTAATGCAAGTTTCATCAGAGATGGGTACTTACCTTTCCTCCTTGCATACTATCAATGTTGGACACTCTTGGCCACAAAAAGCAGGTGACTCTAGAGGGAAATGGGAATTTTTCTTTTTCTGGATTTTGTTTGAGAATTTAGAGTGATGGGTGTTAGATATGTACCCACACATTATAAAGTGACAGGCACATCTATGCAGGACCTGCCTAGATGGTCCATATGGTCTTCTGAACTATTTGTTTCCATTACCTACCTTTGGGAGGACAGAAAATGCAGAGTAGAGTAAGGGAGAGGAGAGAGCTGCATAGCTAGAGGACTCTAGAGATATGAAGAGGGTTCCTTTCAAGTCTTTAGCTGACCACTGATCGATGTGTGCTTGTGAGGGAACTAATAGAGACTATACATGGAGGGATTCAAAAGGATTAGGGAGAACAATCTACAGTGCTCACCCAGGGCCAGGAATAATTACTGTTCCCATTAGCCAGAGTGATAAACATCATAATTCGTGAGATATTGGATATAGTACTCAGAAGTAGAGAAAAATTGTCCTAGATTAAATGATGTCCTGGTCTCAACAAAGAAAGCTTAAAAGCAAGTCTGATATAGAAAAGAGAAAACAATAAAGAAACTATAAAAGGAAGAGCAAATAAAACAAAAATATGTAAAAGATACAAATAAGGATCAGAGAGAGTGGAAATCAATGATGGAAAACAAACAAATAGAGAAAATCAGTGAAACCAAAAGCTGGTTTTTAAAGAAGATTAATAAAATTGATGAATTTCTAACCAGATTCATCAGGAAAAAAAGAGAGTAAACACAAATTACCAGTATCAGGAGTTAGAGGTGACATCTCTTGTAAGTTCTACAGATATCAAAGGGTAATAAGGGAATGCTATAAAAAACTTTGCTCCAATAAATTTGATGGCTGAGATTCTACTGATATTGAAAAGCTCTACTCTCCCCACATTTACTCACTGTTTTTTCAAAGATTCTGACCCCTAAATATCTCTAAAACTTGTTGACTTCCCTCCATCCTCCAAAATCATATTCTGGCTTAGGCCACCATCTTATCTTATAATGAAACTCTTAGCTGAACCCATGGACTCTCTCCCTGGCCCTCCTATTTTTAAAATATGGAAACTTTATTATATCACTCCTCCTGTTCTGTTCAAACGATTTTTTATTACACTAAGGAGAAGTTCAAACTGTTAATCTGATTAAACGCTTCCAACTATTTTTCTCATCACTCTCCCTTCACATTCTATGCTCTAGCAACAAGCTGTGCTTTCTGTTGCCTCTGAGCACATGCACTTCCCCTTTGCCTATAACTCTTTTCTTCATATTCATTTAGCTAACTTTTACCCTCTTTCAGTTCTTGGCTTAAAAGTATATTTTTTCAGGAAGTTTTTTTTGACCACTCATATCTGAGATAAGTGTTCCTTATGTGCTGTCAAAGCCCTCTACATGTCCCCATCTCAACACTTAACCCCCTTGTCATCATTGTCTGTTTGCTTCTCTGTAACCCTCAATGGGCTGAAAGCTCATCAAGATGGAGAAATACTTATTTTGTTCTTTGTATTTACTCTCCCATATGACAGAGGCACATAGTAGTCAATAAATAATTATTAGAGTGATGATGTAAACTTGTTCAAACCTCAAATCCAATGGCACTCTAATTTTCAACACAGGTTATTTTAGGCAGGATACAAACAATAGTTTCTTAGTTCTGATTTCTAATCATCTACTGATAACATGATCTATATTGAAAACATGATTTTCTTTCTCTTAAATTTTCTTGATTTTATATGTATTAACATTATCAATCTATCATCTAAAAGTGAATATTGATGCAATAATTTACTTGTAGACTTTTGTGACTATTCATAAACCATGAGATGAAAGTGGAAAGCTTTCAATTGGATTATAGCATTTTATTCAATCTAAGAATATATAATTGATTGAACAGTATATTATACTTTATGAAATTGCCTTTGCTTTTAGTATTATTCCAAAGTTCTTTTCCTTTGGCTTTGTTCTTTTGACCAAAGCCCCTTCTAGAATGAGACACTAAGCAACCCCTATTCTAGGGGAGAGCCCTTTGCCATCACTTATACATTAATTCTTGTATCAGTTCTCTTCTATTTTTAAAATCTTTGGTGAATTTTTAATCAAATTCAGCCTGTCTCTGTAACCAGAGATAGTGCTAATTGCTTCTTGGCAATTTCTTCTTTCACTTATATTTTCCTTCCGCTTCTTCCTCATCACTTTTTTTCCCTAATTATAAAAGTCATTTTGTTTACTGCTAAAAATTTCAAATATATATAAAATTAGAAGAGGGGAATAACATCCAGAGATGAAGCCCTGTTAACATTTAGGTGTATTTTTCATAACAACATACTGTATATTGTTTGAGCCCTCCTTTGCTATAGTTGCTTCAAATGTTTTCCCCTTATTGGATTTTAATTTTTGCCTTTAAATTTTGGAGGCTTTTCTCTTTTGTGCAATCAAATCTATTCTATTTATTTCATTGCTTTTGTACTTAGAAATGACTTTTTCACATAGAGTGAACATATTTACCTATTTTTGCCCTATTTTTGAATTTTTCAGTTTTTGTAGTGAATTCTGTAGCTTACATGTATTTTAATTTTATAAGTTTATTAATTTCCCAGTAGTCAGTATTTTTTAAATTATAGTCAATTGTGTCCATCTTTTCCATTGACTTGCAATGTTTTTCTAAACAAATATTAAGGTCTTTTATAGACTGGTATCTGTTTATAAGTTATTCTATATGTTTATGATTGTCTATCTTGTACCAATGCAATGCTGTGTTAATTGTTATAGCTTGTCATCTAATATTTCATATAGGCATTTCCTCTGTAACTTTCCTTTTTTCCTCCAAATTTTATTAGCTGTTTTAACCTCTTTTATATTTAATAAATTTTGGACTAATTTTGTCAAGATTCAAATAATCATATTGGGTCTCTGATACTGTTTTATTACTATATATTAATTTGGAAATAGTGAACATATGAAATATATATTACTATACATATTATAATATTTATATATATTTTTATTCAGTCTCCCTATAAAAATATGCTGTCTCTCACGGAATTTTTCTGGAGAGAGCTGCATAGCTAGAGGACTCTAGAGATATGAATTCATATAGGTATACAATGCTTATTAATCAAATAAGGGTAAGTGGGGTATCCATCACCTCAGGCATTTGTCATTTCTTTATGTTAGGCTATATAG
>NW_012150841.1:6905050-6911113 GCF_000956105.1 Propithecus coquereli
AAAGTCAACTTTATTTCTTTATTTTTGTATTTTGTATTCTAATTAACTATCACTGGTAGATTGAAAAAATATTAAAGACATATTTGGTTTATTTCAATATGTGTATATTTAGTGCAAAATAAATGATGTAAACATTAGGTTTGATTCAGAGGATGAAGTCAGTGTAGGCTTCCATAGTTGACTAAAGGTATAAAAAAGAGAAAGGAATTTAAAAATGGAAAAAAAAGATGGGGATATTTCTGACAATTCAGGGCAAAGAGAATTATGGAGATGAGCAAGGTTAGAAAGTGCTAAGATTGTGGAAAACCTTGTATACTAGATTAGGGCTATAATAATTCAAACAGCATTGCAGTCACACAAGAATAGACAGTCACATCAATGAAACATATGTTCTTGAGGAGAAAGTGGCATACAGAAAGTGCCACTTTTTTTTTTTTATTTCAGCATGTTATGGGGGCACAGATGATTAGGTTATGTATGATGCCCTTACCCTCCCTCCCCCCCAAGTCCGAGCTTAAAATGTGTCCATTCCCCCGGAGGTACACGTCTCACTCATTGTGCATATGCCCGTCCTCTCCTCCCCCCTCCCCCTCCCCCCGCCCAACATATAATACACGTTTTTCTTATATGTGCACTTAAATGTTGATCAGCTAATACCAGTTTGATGGTGAGTACATGTGGTGCTTGTTTTTCCATTTTTGGGATGCCTCGCTTAGTAGAATGTGTTCCAGCGCTTTCCAGGAGTATATAAGAGGTGCTATATCACCATTGTTTCTTAAAGCTGAATAGTACTCCATGGTATACATATACCACAGTTTATTAATCCACTCATGTATTGATGGACACTTGAGTTGTTTCCACATCTTTGCAATTGTGAATTGTGCTGCTATGAACATTCGAGTGCAGGTGTCTTTTTCATAGAGCCACTTTTGCTCTTTTGGGTAGATGCCCAGTAATGGGATTGCTGGGTCAAATGGTAGTTCTACTTGTATCTCTTTAAGGTATCTCCATATTGCTTTCCACAGAGGTTGCACTAATTTGCAGTCTCACCAGCAGTGAATGAGTGTTCCTACCTCTCCACATCCATGCCAACATTTATTGTTTTGGGTCTTTTTGATAAAGGCTAGTCTCACTGGAGATAGGTGATATCTCATTGTGGTTTTGATTTGCATTTCCCTGATGATTAGAGATGTTGAGCATTTTTTCATGTTTCTTGGCCATTATTCTGTCTTCTTTTGCAAAGTTTCTGTTCATATCCTTTGCCCACTTTTTGATAGGGCTGTTTGATTTTTTCTTGCTGATTTTTCTGAGTTCTAAATAGATTCTGGTTATCAGCCCTCTGTTGGATTTGTAGCACACGAAAATTTTCTCCCTTTCTGTGGGTTGCCTGTTTGCTCTTGTGACAGTTTCTTTGGCTGTGCGGAAGCTTTTTAATTCGATCAGGTCCCATTTATTTATTTTGGTTGTTGCTGTGATTGCCTTTGGGGTCTTCTTTATAAATTCTTTGCCTAGGCCAATGTCTACAAGAGTATTTCCAACTTCTTCCTCTAGAATTCTAATAGTTTCACTCCTTAGGTTTAGATCTGTGACCGAGCATGAGTTGATTTTTGTGAGGGGTGAGAGGTGTGGATCCAGATTCATTCTTCTACCTGTGGCTGTCCAGTTTTCCCAGCACCATTTATTGAATAAAGATTCTTTTCCCCAGTGTATGTTTTTGTCTGCTTTGTCAAAGATTAGATGGCTATATGAGGATGGTTTTATATCTGGGTTCTCAGTTCTGTTCCACTGGTCAATGGCTCTGTTTTTGTGCCAGTACCAAGCTGATTTTAATATTACAGCTTTGTAATAGAGTTTGAAGTCCAGCGATGCAGGGATGGTTCAACATACGCAAATCTGTAAATGTAATTCACCACATAAACAGAAGCAAAAGCAAGAACTATATGATACTTTCAATTGACGCAGAAAAGGCATTTGACAAAATTCAACACCCTTTTATGATAAGAACGCTTAACAAAATAGGCATAGATGGGGCTTACCTAAAAATGATACAAGCCATGTATGACAAACCCACAGCCAACATCATACTGAATGGGGAAAAATTGAAAGCATTCCCACTTAAAACTGGAACCAGACAAGGCTGCCCACTATCTCCACTTCTATTCAACATAGTGCTGGAAGTCCTGGCCACAGCAATCAGGCAAGAGAGTGGGATTAAAGGCATATGAATGGGAACAGAAGAGATCAAACTCTCATTATTTGCTGATGATATGATATTATATCTAGAAAAGCCCAAGGATTCAACCAAGAGGCTACTGGAACTGATAAATGAATTCAGTAAAGTTTCAGGATACAAAATCAATACACACAAATCAGAGGCTTTCATATACGCCAACAGCAGTCATACCGAGAACCAAATCAAAGATTCAATCCCCTTCACAATAGCAACAAAGAAAATAAAGTACCTAGGAATATATTTAACTAAGGAGGTAAAAGACCTCTACAGGGAGAACTATGAGACATTGAGGAAGGAAATAGCAGAAGACGTAAACAGGTGGAAAACCATACCATGCTCCTGGATTAGCAGAATCAACATTGTTAAAATGACTATATTACCCAAAGTGATCTACAGATTCAATGCAATTCCTATTAAAATACCAGCATCATTCTTCACAGATGTAGAAAAATTAATTTTACGCTTTGTATGGAACCAAAGAAGACCCTGCATAGCAAAAACAATTCTAGGTAATAAAAACAAAATGGGAGGCATCAATCTAGAAAGTGCCACTTTTGAAATGTAATCTTTAGATGATGTTTAGGTTTTGTGTATTAATCTGCTCAAGTTGTTATTACAAAATGCTGGAGACTCTGTGGCTTAAACAACAGAAATTTATTTTCTTACAGTTCTGGAGGCTAGAAGTCCATGATCCAGGTGACAGCAGATCCAATTCCTGGTGAGGGCTCTCTTCCTGGCTTATAGACGGCTGTCTTCTAGCAATGTGTTCACATGACCTCTTGTTTTTGTGTGTGCAGAGGGGGGAGGGAGAGAGAGCGTGCGCGCACACACCTTGCTATCTCTTCCTCTTCTTATAAGGACACCAGTCTTATAAGGTTAGGGCACTATCCTTCTGGCCTCATTTAACTTTTATTACTTCCTCACAGGCCCTATCTCCAAATATAGCCATGTTATTAGTATATTAAGGGTTAGGGTTTCAACATATGAATTTTGGGGGATCCAACATTTTATCAATAACATTTGATTTGCAGAGAGGAGAGCCTAGAAGAATGCTGGCTAGCTTGGCAACGATGAAGAGATGGGGATGTGAGAGAAATTTTGAAGGAGGATATGGGGAAAAAGAGCATCAAAGGTGACTGTTGAATTCTTACTTTGGAAAGCCAGAAAAGGGAACTCAATTTTTACGCTTTAAGTACATTACTGTGAATATGATTATTCTTACCTGTAACTCATGTAACCCAGAGGGACAGTGAAGATGAGATTATAAAAACTACCCACTGGGTAAATTTAGGTTGTGACCTGCTTAGATGTTTTTTATTCATCATATCATATCATACTACCTGTTAGTACCCATATCGTTCATGCCAGAGTGTAAAGTTTTGGAGAATGGTCCTGTGTCCTGTTTTAAGTGAATTTTATAGCTCCCAGGAGAGTATCTTCTACTTGTATATACTTATTAATACTACTTGAAGATAATGAATAACATTTTTGGCATCAGTTTTGAAAAACACAGGAAGTTTATAAAAGAATAGGAGGCTATGAGTCTAGGTTGGTTGGGTTTTACTGTATTTGGGAAAGATAATATTGATATTCTAGGCATTGTTTAAATATTATAGAAGACTTAGGATAGAATCATGGGGGCATTTTTTGATAAGACAAGATTTTCATGAAATTGGGAGATCATTCATTATAAAGTCCTTTTATAATCCAAGGGTCAGCAAACTTTGTCTATAAAGGGGCACAGAGTAAGTATTTTAGGCTTTGCAGGCCATGGGTCTCTGCTGCAACTGCTCAACTCTTTCACTGTAGTACAAATATATCCATAGATAATATGTAAATGAATATGACTGTGATCCAATAAAATGTTATTTATGAAAACAAGCTTTGAACTGGATTTAGCTCATGAATTGTAATTTGCCAACCCCTGGTCTAACCCATTATGCAGAGTATCTTATAAATTTAATCATTACTGGGATCAATATATTGAGGTAGATGAATAGCATGTGTGGTTACTATGCTCTGAAAGATTAAAGTCCTGAAATTTTTTAAAAAGTCCTGAGAAAATATAGTCAATGTATTTTTCAATAACCCCAGAAACTTTCTTTTACTATTTTACCAGGTGCATGGTATCTCAAAGGTGCAAATTGGGGTGATATATGAATTTGAAAAATTGTCTAAATATTATGTTAGTCACCCCTCTTTTTTCATGTTTTTTTAAAATTTATTTTTAATTGAAAAATTATGTATAATTATGGTGTACAACATGATGTTTTGATATATGTATACATTGTAGAAGTCACGCCTCCTTTTGACATTAGTAGCTAGTAAGTGACCCAGTAGACTAACTTAAATTTAACTTACTTTTTACTCATCTCAAATGCTTGTGTCTCTATAATAACCTTCTGCAGTCTCCTAGTTAGAAAGAAGGTCTCCATTCTTGGCATCGTATTCTGCTTCATAGCTATTTATGACATTAAAAGAGCATTGTGGCATAGAGGTTACAAACATGGTTTGTAAAGCCAGACTCTGTGACTTAATGCTTGTATGATGTTCTTAAAGTTACTTAAACCTCTGTGGATTTTACATTCCTCAACTATCAAATGGTAATAATGATAGCTCCCATCTCATAGGGCTTTTTTTTTTATGAGGATGACGTGAGTTAATACACATAAGTAAAGCATTTAGAACAGTGATTGACAAATAGTAATTACTTAATAAATCATTATCATTAGAGTTTCCTTATTAGACTGTAAGCTCTTCAAGGGCAAAAATGATATTTTGCTCTTTGACTATAAAGCAATTTTCATGGAGGACACTAATATTTAACATATGGTAGCTAATGTCATTACTGTTATTATCCTCACCTGGTGTAAACAATCCTTAACTTTTTGTTAAATCAAATTGTTTCCATACCCATGTTTATTCTTTGGGAAAGGTGTTAGCTTGAAGTAAAGTCCACAGTGTAAAGAGAAACAAGGTAAATAAAGGAATGTTGAAAGAAATTTTATAAATTAGCTAAATGACTGTCAGCCAAGAATAATTTATGAATCTGTGAGTAAATAGCAGCATCCACCTGAGCCATCTCAAGTTCTTTGTGGCTCAATACATTTGTTATTTGTTAGCATTGCTGCTTTTAATTTCTCTCAGCCTAATGGGCAGGGTAATAGCTATATTTATACTAACTTGTGTCAAAATGTATGGGAACAGAAATTTATCAAATAGTCTCAATATCTACCAACTCCTTTTTCCTAACACACAATGCTGGTATCTCTGCTATTATACCATCCTCATTACAATCTCTGGTGCTTGTTAATTTTAGTTCTGGGCTGGTCTTCCACTTAATGCACCATGATAATTTCTCAATGAAATCACTGAAGTTCTTCACTTTTCCTTTTTCTCCCTCTCACATTCAGATTCTGCCCCCCCCAATTGATGCTCAATTTTACTCTTCATATTTGCATTAGTGTCTTAAACTTCACCCAATATGGCTATTTTTGTCCATCGAGGCTTAAAAATTATCCACAACTTTTATTTAGTCTCAAGTTATCAGAATTTTTTTCTTTGTCTTTGGACCATTTCTTTATTAGAAAAACCTCCCTCAGGCTATTCCTGAAAAAGTTTTAACAGACTGGCCAATTAGGAGACTCCGGCAGAGGCGGGAAACCTACAACCTCAAAGTTTATTAAAAGGATTTGTTCTGTAAAATTTGGATTCCGTCAAAAGGCTACACTCAGGGATCCAGAAGGCCACATGTGACCCCAAGGCCGCAGCTTCCCCACCCCTGCTATAGCTTCTAAAAAGCTGATTGGTTGGCCTGGCTTGGTGGCTCA
>NW_012150841.1:6915578-6917229 GCF_000956105.1 Propithecus coquereli
TGATAATAAACAAATATTTATTGAGCATTTCACATGAAAATTACTAAATTAAGCATCTTGTATGGGCTTATACAAAACCACCCTATTATTATGCCAAAAATAAAAAATAATAATAATGAATAAAAGCCATTCCCAATGGACCCCTCGTTTACCCTGATTAAACAGGCCCTTTACAATCTGACCCTTTCGTATTTCACCAATATCATCTGTCACTACTAATTTTACATTCTACATTCTAGCCTCATATTCTTTGTTTGTTTGTTTATTGAGACTAAGTGTTGCTATGTTGCCCAGGCTGGTCTCAAACTCCTAGGCTCAAGCGATTGTTCCACCTCAGTCTTCCAAGTAGCTGAGATTAGAGACGCGGGTCATTTTGCCCGGCTCTAGCCACATATTGTGACAAAAATTTCACTCTGCCTATTTATATACTGTTTCATTTATCTGGAAAACTCCAATTATTCCTCCAAACCCTGATTTAAACATTTTCTCCTATTTCCTCCTATTTTCCCAGGGAGAGGTTGTTACTTCTTCCATGCCGTTCATTGTATAGTTTAACTAAACCTGTACTATAACAATTACTACAGATATTTTTGGCATGTATTATAATTATATAAATACAAATGTAATTATTTATGTCTGTCTATAAAATTAGTGTGAATATGTGAAGTCCTAGTGATATTCTTAATCACTATGTCATTTTCTTTCATCCTAAATGGCAAAGGCAATGCCTTGTGTTGAAAATACATTTGTGAAAATCTGATTCAGCATTAAATGAACAAAAGAATAATGATGAACCTGTTTTAAAAGCTAAAATACAAAATTGTAAGCTGTTAAGTAATTGAAATTTGAAAGATTAAAACAAGAAGAAAAATTAAAGACCATTTAGGCAATCATTATTTTATAGATGAGGAGTCAGTTGTTTAACATTAGTTCTATAGTTAAATTGATTCAATGCTCACCATTAGAACTTTCATGTTATGGCTTGTTTGGTTCCTTTCTTGTTTACTGGGATTTTAGCCTTGAGCCTATATTTCCAGAATCCAGTAAGTTTTTATTTTAATGTTTTGAAGTTTTTGTTGTAGAGAGCTTACACACCTTTTATGAAGTATTTATTCCTAAGTATTGTTTGTTCATAGATTTCTTCTTTAAATTTCCAATAGTACATTACTGCTATATATAAATACCATTGATTTTTGTGTTCTGACCTTGTGTCCTATGACCTTGCTAAATTCATTTATTTGATCTAGTTTTTTCTATAGATTCCTTTTGATATTCTAATACACAATCATGAAATTCAGGAATAAACACAGTTTTTATTTTTCTTTCCAAATTTTTATGCTTTTTATTTCTTTATCTTGCCTTCTTGCATTACTTGGGATCATTTTATTTTATTCTATTTTGGTAAAAACACTTAACATGAAATTTATTCTTTTAATGATATTTTAAATTACATAATACATTATGATTGACTATAGGTACAGTGTTGTACAGCAGATCCCTAGAGTTTATTCATCTTTCTTGACTGTATCCTTATGCCCGTTGATTAGTAACTCTCCATTTACCCCTACCCCAAACCCCCAGTAACCACCATTCTACTCTTTGAATTTGTGAATTTGACTATTTTATTTTATTTTTTTTTTGAGACAGAGTC
>NW_012150841.1:6917814-6922073 GCF_000956105.1 Propithecus coquereli
ACTCACTCTAGCCAGGGCAGCAGAGTGAAACTGTGTCTCAAAAAAAAAAAAAAAAAAAAAAAAGCTGATTGGTCAAGAATCCCAGGGATTCTATAATAGACTTAACCTTAGTGCTGATTTTTCTTAAAATATGTACTTAATCCCTTGGGTTCATCATTCACTGGTTTTATAAAAATAAATCTTCCTACTTTGAATGCTAAACTTAGAAATGAGCTTTGAATAAACAGTGATGTTCTGGGGCTCAGTTTATTTTCTTGTCAAGATCTTTAATAGCTCTTCTTTTTTTGTGTGTGTGAGTGCAGTTGACTATTATGATAAAATCCATCTAATTAGCTATCAATATTTGACAGAGTACTTTTTAACAGTGCCATTCATTCAACTCAACAGAGCAGTCATTTCAATCAAGGAAACCACACCAGCCATTCAAATGAGAGAATACTGCCAGAGCTGGATTTCATCTTAATGGGCTTCGTAAAGAAAATAAAACTTCGGGGTTTCTATTAGCCAATATATCTCATTAATATTGTGACTGAGACTGTCAGTATCCATTCTCAAAGCCATCAGTGTTTAGAACTCATCCTGAATAGATAAGACAAAAGGGAAAACAGGCATTATATATGTTGGTTTTCACTTAGCAACATGTAGATTGACCTTTTATCAGATCAAATGTATATCACATGTAGCCTCATACATGCCATTGACCTTTTTTCTTTTGCTCTTAATTTTCATATAGGCAACTATAGCTCTGTTATTTAATTTCTGGGAAAGTCTGAGCATGTTACTTTACTTCTCTTAGTGTTATTCTCATTCTTTGCAAAGTCTCATTCTAATAATGGCATTAGAAGTAGTAGTCAGTTTTTGTTGTGTAACAACCACAGCATTTTCAAGGCTTATAGGAATACACATTCACTGTGGCTTACATGTCAGCAAGTCAGCTGGGGTGAAGCTAATCTTGGCTGGGCTGAGCTGGGCTTGTCTCCGGGCTCTAGGTTGGGCCTAGGTCTGCTCTAAACTCCCCTCATCCTTCTGAGACCAGCTTTCTGGGACACGTTCTTCTCGTAGCAATGGCAAAAGCCCAACTGTATAAGCACATTTCAAGCCTTTGCTTTCATCATGTCTGCTAATATTCCATTGATCAGAGCAAGTCACAAGTTCAAAATAAATGGGATGAGGAAGTGCTCCTTCTACAACAGGGGGTGGGGTAGGAAGTGAATACTTTCTGAACAATAATCTACTGTATTTAACCTCATATGCTGATTGGGATGGTTCTATGAAATTAGGTATATGAGAGCTCTTTGTCAATTGTAAGTTACTGTGTAACTATGACATTTATAAGTGCTCTGTCACTATAAAATTCTAGCAAGATTCCTTTTGATACTGACCTACTATCCATTCCATAACTTTCTGTCAAGAAAAGCCATACACAAGGCTTGTTAGCAGCTGTTGACTTAGAGTACTGAGGTATCATTGCACTTTATTATAGTGGGAGGCTAAAAATCAGTAGTATCTATTACAGTCTAGGATGTTTAAACTACTTCTTGGCTTACCATAAGACTTTAAATTCAAGGAGAGAGCAAGCCGAGGAAAGAGGATGACGCTTGAACAGTCTTCATGATAAAATAGTAGTAATTAGTTTGAGCAAAATCCCATAATAGTTTTTTTTCCACACTTTGCAGGAAACCAAATGGCAGACAGATAAAACAAATTACTTTACTCGGGGTAATTAGCAAGCGATTATAAGGTTCTGCCTATGTTCTCCCAGGAGTACAAATATCATGACCTGCTTTTCGAAGAACTTTATTTTGCTTAATACCTAATCCATATAAACTCACTGCAAAATCTGACAGCAACCTTGCCACAAACACTGAACCACTCAGAGTACCTGGGAGACCACAGCAATGCTAATATAATAATGAGAGGGAGGAGGGAAGAAGAAACACATTGTTTTTCTTTTATTTTCTTATTTATTTTACCACTGTTGTTAGTTCCCAATTTGCATTTTTCTTTATGTAGGTATCACACAGTTCCTAAGAATTAATACATACATGTTTATGTACCAATGTCTAGAATTGTGAACTAAAATATTATTGTGTCTTTAAGTTCAGAGCATTTGATTTGAGAACAATAACATCATTGAGAGAGAGAATTGTCCTCTTGATAGAGGTCGTAGAAAATTCAAATTAATTCCTAATCAAATATGACTCAGGAAAACAGATAGTTCACATAATGTTTTGATTGAAGGACACTGAGACCTTCAGGATAAGGTTGCTGCCAACTGACAAAAATAAGGGCATCTCTCTATACTGAAAGTAGGGGGAATACAACACAGCAATACAGGCTTTGGACATAGAGGCTATATGACCTACACACGTTAAATATGGTAACTCCCTAAGACAATCAAATTTTTATTGACATATATCATTTAAAAAATCTTCTCTAATTAATATATTTACTACAAAGGAAGATATACACATGGAGTTTTATATTTTGATGGGATTAATTTTTTCTTTTTAATGTATAAAATTCTGAAAATAGTTGTGTCATGACTTAATTTTTAAATTCCCAGTTATGGAACTTCTTTTTTCAGTACAGTGATTTTTTTTTTTTCTAGTCAGTTGAGTCTTCCTAAGTGTTTATCATCTTTTCATTTTTACATGCAGTCGTATTTGGGAATATTTTGTAACTTATTTTAGATATTTGCAGACACAAAGTTTGCTTCCATTCCATACTGATTTTTAAGTGCTCTATATTATAGACGTGCTGATTTTCTTTTTCTTTTTTGTTTAATAAGAATCAGAAGGATTGGATTCTCAACATGTGGAAGTATTTGAGAAAGAAGAAATGTCTAAGATGATTGTAGAGCACTGAATATGCTTGACCTGACATTTCATGGAGTGGGTTTATTAAGCACAGCATGATTCTCTGCCAGATAGACAAAGTCTTGTTCTGAGTTTAAGTCCAAGCTCTGCCACTTTGTTTGTGTTTTGTAAACTACCTGGGCAAATTATTTGATCTTACTAAGACACCATTTTTTTTATCTGCAAAATTGAGCCAGTGATACTACCTACATCAGGAGGTTGTTGTGAGCATCAAATGGGATAATGTACATAAAATAACATGGTGTTAATGTGCAATGAATTTTATTATTAATAGATCAGAGTAAGATGAACTGGCATACATTATAGTGAAAAATCAAATAGTGTGTCGATTAAGGTAAATAGAGAGGCCAAGAATCTAAAAAAATAAAAATAAAAAAGAAACCCTTGAGACACATAACTGACAGGATTCTAGAAATAGAAACAATGCTGTCCTAGCCAAATAAAGAGGTGAGTGCTAAACATTTTTTCCCTTCTGAAAATTAGAGTTGAGATTGGATTCTTTAGTCATTAAAGTGAATTGATTATTCTTCTATGTTAAATCTACAAGTCATATTATAAAATATTAAAATTCAGTTTTGTTTTTTTTATTTGTTGGACATTTCGGTACATTGATTACATTATAGGCCCTGATTTTGTATGCTTTTCTGATCCATGCCCTGTGGGAGTGCCCACTCACACTGACTCTGCACTTGGTCTGGCAGATAGCTAGTCTGAGATGGGCTTGGCTGAGAAAATTAGGCTTTCCTCCATGCTTCTCCCACATTTCTCCAACAGTCTAGCCCAGGCACATTCTCGTAGTGGAGGAAAGGGGTCCAAAAGAGGAAGCAGAAATGTACAACTGCTTTTCCAAGTCTCTGTTTATATCAAACTTGTTATTATTTAATTGGCAGCTCTTTTACTTTTTCCCCATAGAATTTTCCTGGGAATAATTTTATATAATAGATCTTTAGAAAATAGATTGTATTTCCCCATGGGAACAATGCTACACTTAGCAGGGATGATTCTGACTTTTCATTTTCCACTTGGTATTCAACCTATTGATTATGTAACATTCATCTAAAATCCATTTCCAGGCCAGATGCAATGGCTCATGCCTGTAATCCCAGCACTTTGGGAGGCTGAGATGGGAGGATTGCTTGAAGCCAGGAGTTGAAGACTAGCCTGGGTAACATAGCAAGACCACATCTCTACAAAAAATAATAACAAAAGAGTTAGCTGAGCATGGTGGTGTACATCTGTAGTCTCAGCTACTCAGGACGCTAAAGCAGGAGGATTGCTTTAGCCCAGGCTTTTGAGGTTGCAGTGAGCTATGATCATGCCACTGCACTCCAGCCTGGGCAACAGAGTAAGACCCTGTCTCTAAAAATCATCATATAATAA
>NW_012150841.1:6924208-6925979 GCF_000956105.1 Propithecus coquereli
TGTGAGCCACCGTGCCCGGCCGAATTTGACTATTTTAGATATCTAATATAAGTAGAATCACGCAGTATTTGTCTTTCTGTGTCTGTTTTATTTCACTTAGAATAATGTCCTCAAGGTTCATCCATGTTGTCCCATATTCCAGAATTCCTTTATTTATAAGGCTGAATAGTATTCCATTATATGTATAGACCACATTTTCTTTATCCCTCCATCTGTCAATGGACATTTAAGTTGTTTCCACATCCTGGCTATTGTGAATGGTACTGCAATTAACATAGGAATGCTATTATCTCTTTGAGATTCTGATTTCAATTCTTTTGGATAAATACCCAGAAGTCAGATTGCTATAGCATATGGTAGTTCTTTTTAAAATTTTTTTGAGAAAACTTCATACTGTTTTCCATAGTGGCTGCACCATTTTGCATTCCAGCCAACAATATGCAAGTATTCCAATTTTTCCACATCCTTGCAAATACTTGTTTTTTTGATAATAGCCATTTTGACAGGTATCCCATCAGAAACGAAGAAGTAAAATTGTCCCTGTTTGTAGGCAACATGATCTTATATATAGGAAACCCTAAAGATTCCATAAAAAAGTTGTTAGAACTAATGAATGAATTCATGACATTTTATGACTTGGAACTAGATAGACTTCCAGTTACCTCATAGCCTACCCATATCCATGATCTTCATTGGTCCAAATATAGGAATTTCAATTCTGCCTCTCAAGATCCTGTAAGAGAATCAAGGGCAAGGGAAATTAGTTTTGGCTTTTCAGCATCCTTCTTCATTTAAATCAAAAATTCACTGAATTTTGGAAGATATTATTTGCAAACTGTGGGTTGTGGTTACTGCTATTTACTAGGTCCATGTAGATGATTTTTTTCCCCATTTATTCTGTTTTGGGGGTATTCAGAGAGAGAGGTGTAGAGTAAATGTATTTTTATTATGACTCTATCAGAGTTTTTTGGATGGGTCTGAAGGTGGATTTTGTTACCTCCAATGATAATAAACAAATATTTATTGAGCATTTCACATGAAAATTACTAAATTAAGCATCTTGTATGGGCTTATACAAAACCACCCTATTATTATGCCCATCAATTTACAAATAAGGAAACAAAAGTTTGGAGAGTTTAGCTGACTTCTCCATGGTTGTGCATGTGTTAAATGACACAGACACAGGATTTGAATCTAGTTCTGGAATCCACTCATAACTGCTACACCACTCTACATCCAACATTAGAACAGGTCTTTTATGAAAGAGGAAAACTTTTCAGCTTCCAAAATCATCAATGTTCTGGCATTTGGTTGGTTAAAAAGTCACAAAATGTCACAAGAATGAAGAAAAAGGCACTGTAATCAGACAACTCAGTGGTCAAGTGTTTGGTGGAAACATCGTCTAGATGGGGCAATGGGGAGCCAGGAGAACCACTATATTTGACTTTCTCATATCTGTGCCCTGCCCATCAAGGCAAAGGTCTTCTGAAGTCTCTAAAAATCTTTCTTATACATTTTATATGTTCTCTTTGATTAAAAGAACTCTCCACACACTGTGGAGTGCCAGAAACTTTGTCTTCCAGTGGGGATCCAGCTGAGGAATCCAGAAAAGACTAGAAGTTCATTCTGAAAATTCAATATTTATGTAGCAAATTTGTGGAATCAACTCAAACATCATATTAGCTATATCTTATTACTCTGAAATAGTAATGAATACTGGAGATCTTTGCATAAGACTGAGGGCATGCTGGAATAAAGGCAAGGTAGGAAA
>NW_012150841.1:6926789-6928960 GCF_000956105.1 Propithecus coquereli
TGTACTGATGCAAATTGGGAGAAACCCACAGATTCAAGCCATTTGAATCCTTTAATATACTATTAAATCATTTTATGGCATAAACACCAACATTATGCTTTTATGTTGCTAGGAATTTATAAGGGAGATATTTTTACCTTCCCATCCCCACCATCTTCATTCTTTTAAGTAATGTCTCTCTTTTGAATTGCCTTTTATTTAGCTTACCTCGTGCTTTCACACATATTACCTAACTTGTTCCTCACAGCAATTTTAGCACATGGAACGGCTATTTTCATTTTACTAATGTGGTAATGGAACCTCAGAGAAGTTAAGTTAATCTAGAAAGTGAAAGTTAGAAAGCAGAGGCTCAGAGCTTTTGAATTGTACGCCAGAACAAGGGGTAGGTTGGCTGTAAGAATCTCAGCACCAAGTGATGTTCCCATTGTGATGGTCACTATGAATGGGTAGCAAATGGGTCTTTAGTTCATGCTACTTCTTCCCTCTTTGGGGTGTGGTGTAACAGGGGCTTGTATATAATATAAAAGATAAACTTTCCATTGAAACTGCAGAGATGTTTAACGTGATGAGAACTGAAATGATCATTTGATCAGAGACCATTTTTTTAAAAAACAGTGTAAACCCCAGGACAAATTATTTTGCACCTCAGTGTGTTCTCTTGGGTACTATGATAACTGACAACTAAACCCACCCGAAATGTCACTGTGTCAAGAGCTGCAGGTGCTCTCATCATCCTCACTGGGGTCCTGATCCCCGTGGGAGGAATTCACTCATATGTTGCCCGGTCCATATAGGATGATTTAGGCGAGTACTTTAATTATGAATTTACCTCCCAGAGGAACCAGTTAACTGCCCTCCCACATTATATTCTTGCTTATGCTTTTGTGTTTTTGTTAAAGTCACTCTCCGCGTGGGGATTCTTTATCCCTTCTTTTTTGCTATCCAAATCTCCTACCTCATCACTTCATTCGAAGTTCGATTTTATTCTTGGAAATTTTCTCAGTCCAACTGAGCTCTCAAATAGTCTATTTGCCTTAATCTCAGTAACATTTTATGGAGTCTTCATAGTTTAATATTGGATTTTGTCATTCTCTTGTATCATATTTGATTGTATCACATTCCCTTAATGTATTATGCATCATCTTTCCTACCAAATGGGGAACTCTTCAAAAACAGGCATTTGAACTTTGAGAGTTTCATGGGGAATCAAATGGAAACTCAAGTTGGATGATTTTAGAAGGGGTTAATAAAGGACTATTTATTTATACAAAGGTGTGGAGAAGATAGAAGGAAACCATTGAGGCAGTATCCTGGTTAATAATGGCATTATCTTTTCTAGGATCAAAAGAGTTAGTGAATGGAGTAGGTTCCAAAACCCAGAGGCAGAGAGGGCAGTGTGAAGAGGGCCACCTGACAAGAGCTGTGACCTAGCCAGCCTTCAGTGACACTGCCGGGAATAAATTCAGTTGGCCTTCTGTATCTGCAGGTTGTGCACCAGCAGATTCAACAAACTATGGATTGAAAATATTCAGGAAAAAAACAATAAAAATAACAATACAACAATAAAAATAACATAAATAAAAACAATACAACTATTTATTTAGCATTTACATTGTGTTAGGTATTATAAGTAATCTAGAGATGATTTGAAGTATACAGTAGGGTATGCATAGGTTACATGCAAATGCTATGCCATTTTGTTGCATATAAGGGACTTAAACATCTACAAATTTTGGTATCATAGGGAGGCCCTGGAACAAATTCCCTGCAGATACTGAGGGACTACTGTACTCATCTCACTCTCCTCTCTCCATTTCGCCTCTTGCTGGGGTTCCTTATTGGTCAAACACAGCCAGAAGCCAGAGGACAAGTGAACCTATTAAGGTGATTCATACACATCTCCTTTCTGGGGCACAAAGCAGAATGTAAAATGCTGAAAAGTGGATCTGGAAGGGCAATAACCAGTGATAACAAGTGATAACCAACGCAAGCATCATACCATTTATTATATTTGTTTTGTTTCCCTCAAGTTCCTAGCACATTGTAGAGCTGAAAATTTGTAGAACCAAAATGGCAGGACCATAAACACCAAGCATTGCACATAGCTGCTACAGTCACTCACCAAAGAGAATCTTCCTGGATTTTTCCAACACATATTTCACTGGATGATA
>NW_012150841.1:6933470-6934619 GCF_000956105.1 Propithecus coquereli
GTGTGTCTTTGGCAAGTTGCTTATACCTCTTTTTCTCCCAGCTTTTTGTTTTGAACAACATTAAATGTAGAGAAAAGGAGAAAGAAAAGTGTAAAAAGCACCCTTATATCCTTTACCTAGATTGACCAATTGTTAATATTTTACTATGTTTGCTTTATCTCATATTCTAAGTACATATTATTTCTATTATTATATTAGCCATTTAAGAGTAAGGTTTTGACATAATGACCCTTCATCCATAAATATTTTACCATGTGATTTCTAAGAATTAATCTCTTCTATACAGTCAATTATCAAATTTAGAACATTTGATATTAATATAGTCATCTAATATAAAATCCCTACTTAAATATAACCAATTTTCCCCCCAAATATCTTTTATCACAATTTCCTTTTTCTGATGTGGGACTCAATCCAGGATACTACATTGCTTTAGTTTTCATGTCACTTTAGTCTTTTGCCCTAGGACAGTTTCCTTTTGTTTTTTCTTTTTTGGTTTTTCATGCTATTGTTATTTTTGAAAAGTCTAGGACAGTTGTTTTGTAGAATGTCATTCAATTAGGATTAAAAATTTTTAATGATTTTTCTCAAGTTATGCATTTTTGTCAGAAGATACTACATAAATGCTGTTGTGTCTTGCTCAGTATATTGTATCCAGAGGCACTTGAAGTCAGTTTGCTTCATTTTTAGTGATGTTTTGGGTCACTGGGCTAAATTGTTATCCACAAGGATTTTCCACTGTGAAAGGTACCAATTCTCCTTTGTAATTAACAAGCCATGCATGGAAAAATGCTGTTTAAATATTCTTTTCCCCAATAAACTTTTATCTAATCATTTTCTAACCATTAATAATTCTCACCTAAATAAATTATTTCTACAGTGGTTACAAAATGATTTTTCTTTTTTTCCTATGGCAAATTGGTTTTTAACTATCATTTTTATTGTTTATTCATCATATTTATTATTTGGCATTCTACTGTAAAGAAGAGCTCACCCTTTACGCCTTTATCTGTCTGCCTGCCTATCATCTCTATTTATCCATCTGTCTGTTTATCCATATACTTACCTACTTATTTATCTAATGATCTATTACTTATTTCAATATGAATGCTTAGATTATTTTTTTAAAAAATTCAGTGCATTGATATA
>NW_012150841.1:6934679-6938604 GCF_000956105.1 Propithecus coquereli
ATCTTCTTAATTTGATATGTGAAGTTGATATTTCTTGGCAGGCAGTTATTAAACATGAGAGAATTATACCAAGAGAGTGGAAGGATAACTGATAGAAATGATAAGTGACAAGTGACAAGGTATACTGATTTAAATATTCATTGATTTCATTTTGACGAAAAATGATTATTTAGTATTACCTCCACTTATTTGGTACCTGCATGAGGCAAGGAGTGGGCGGCCAGTTTTTCTTAACACCTTGCTTTACTTTCTTATGGGCTGCCATTTCCTCTTTTATTAAACAAATCATGTCTTCTATCAACTCCTTCTAAATTGACTTCGGGTCTCTTTCTTCTTAGAAATTAGGGACACCAAAAAACTAGCCATGTAAATGAGATTTGTTTTTGAATTCCAAATGTCTTCCTCATCTCTGAGTAAGAGAGTGCTCATCTCTCAACTTTCACAATATTCAAAATCAATTCTTGCAGCAAATACCAAGTTTTTACTACGTACCGGTTTATAAGCACTGGGGGTAAGAGGGGTGAACATTACAGAAAAGGTCCATACTCCTGACTAGCATACATTAGAATGTCAGGAAACAGGAAATCAACAAATAGATGAATGAGGTATTTTCAGTGTAATGAAAGAAAATGTGTAATGATATTTAAGTGTAATGAAGAAAACAGTAGGATTATGTGCTAGAGAGTAAGTGTGTGGTGTGGTATGTGTGTGGTGTGTGCGTGTGTGTGTGTGTGTGTGTGTGTGTGCAAGCTATTTTAAATTGAGTGGTCTTGGAGGGCCTTTCTGAAGGGGGAATATTTAAGTTGAGACCTGAATGACAAGTAAGAGGAAGATCAGAGGACAGGATGTTCTAGCCAAATTGAAAAGCAAGTGCAAAGCCCCTAAAGTGAAAACATGCTTGCTATGTTCGTGGTAAGCAAGAAATGGTTAAATTCCTTTAGAGAAAAGCCTACAGTGGTATTTTATTTGGCACTTGAAAAATCATGTTGGTCTAAACTTATGTTATTAAATGGTCCCAGGGTATTTAAAAATCAAAAGTTCATTAATAAAAATTATAATCTGATTATGACTTTTGAAATGGGTCGTTATTTAAATATATTTCAAATTATGTAATTTTCACAAATTAGATCATTCTGTTTTAGTAACAAATTGATCAACTTATGTTTATTGAGCACTCACTGGATGCCATATGTATTGTGAGCAGTAGCTGGAAAAAGGCATAATCTCATAAAAAGAAAGTTAATGATATAACATCATGCCTAAGTACAAACGCATCATGAAATGATAAAGAAGAAAGATGGGTTGCTCGTGGATCACAGCACTCAGGGTCGCTTCTTGGAGGAAATGGGATTTGAAGTGGCAGGAAGCAAGAATTAAGTGGCTAGAGACTGGTAGGGTTTGTGGTAATGAGAAGAAGTGATGGGGAACAGTGGCATCGTCAAATCCTTCCAATGCTGCTTCTTGCCTTTCTTTTTTTTTTCATATCATGAAGTTGAATTGAGTTTTAAAAAATTTTGCATTTGACACGATCAAAATATATATCTAAAGCATTAGGAAATAGTGAGAAGCTTTTTCCTTACAGGAATGATTTTTTTCTATGATATTTATAATATAACAAGGCTTCCTGGCAGTTCACATGAAGAAAACTCTAGTCCCAAAGGTGTTAACTTTTTATTTTGATGATGCTCAACTATTGCAATCAAATGAAACAAGTGTAACGTCATTCATATTGACAAATAAGAGGAACATGATGTAATTGTTGATATTTACCAATTGTTGATATTGATAGGTACCAATTGTTAATATTTACACCATTTCGTCCACAGTGAAGTAGATGACTTGGGGTTCTTGGGCCCCATAAATCACAGCCACATTTTATAGTGTCTTCTAGGTAGTGTCCCTTGAAGGTGAATCAAGGTTGTTGATGTTGCTAGACGCCTGTCAATGGAACCTGCTTGATACTGAGGAAGGGTGGCAAGCAAATAAAGAAATGCAGCTCAGTGACCAGTTAAATGAATGGTGTAAATGGACTCTGAGCACCTCACTGACTTTCACTGGTCATTGAGTCAGGTCCATGCTGTTTGTTGGGGGTCAGTTCAGTAACTTTTTCTTCCTTTTATCATCTGCTTAGTGTTTTTCTCTCTTGAGGCCACAGCTGCTACAGGCCGAGATGTTTGCGTGTGTGTGCATGTGTGTGCGTGTGCACATGTGTGTATTTTCTCGAGGTCTTAGCATGGTTCTCAAACCTGGATAATCATTATAATTACCTGGGGATCTTTTACAAAATATGGATACTTGGGACTCACCCTAAATCATTTAGATAAAGATCTCTGTGCTGAGACCTAGGCACCAGTATATATTGTTAAAGCTCCTAGTGCTTCTAAAGTTCAGCAAGTTTTGAGATCCACTGACCTCTCATGGACAGCAGTGAGAGGATGAATGCCTTAATTTGTATGCATGCCTGTTTGTCAGATGCTTTAAATGAAGTCATTAAGCAAAATGCATTGCCAGAGTTCGGGTCATTGAGTTTAAAATCAAATGAAATGCATTTCTGGGTGATAGAACGCTAAGGACATGAAGAGAACCAGAGTGATGTACACAGGTGTAATACCATCTCTGATGCAGCACTGATGCCAGCCCAAAGAAAGCTAGTGCCCAGGTCACAGCTGCAGAGATGCATTTAAGAAGGATCAGTGACTTCACAATGCCATTACACCAGGTATAACATGGCACTGGCATTCTACAACCTGCCCCTTGATCAAGAGGATGATCCTCATTTGTATAACAGGGCTAATCAGGCTGTACTAACCTGCTTCACATGGGTGCTTAGAGGGTCTTATGAGACAGTATTGTTCTGATTCCTTTGTGAAGTAAAGTAAGAATTAAAAAGAAATAAATAATCCACATGTGGAAATCTTTTCTAGCATCAAGTGGCATATAATAGCAAGGACTCATCTGCCTCCTCAGTGCACCATAGTCACTATGTAGGTTGAGCTCTTTTTCAGATTACTGTAAGTGGTAAAGCAGTCACAGACAGTATAGAATTTGGACTCAGATATCAGATTTAACTGTGGCTATGCTTCTTACTTGCTAAGTGACCTTGAGCAGCTTCCTTGACTCATTTGAACCTCTGTTTCTCTAAAATGTGGATAATTATAAAGTATGAGAATTACAGACATTTTGGTTGTAAATTCATTCTATGAGTATTTTTTGATTAGCTACAATGGGTCAGGTATTGTTCTAGGTACTAAAGATAAAACTGAAAACAAAACAAAGTCTCCAGCTATCCTGGAACTTATAGGGGTGTAGGGGAGCAGAAACAATAAACAAATCAATAAGCAAAGATATAGTATGCCAGGTGGTCGATAAGGGCTTTAGAGAAAAAGGAAGCAGTGTAAATAGA
Source organism: Propithecus coquereli (assembly GCF_000956105.1). Lineage (NCBI taxonomy): Eukaryota > Metazoa > Chordata > Mammalia > Primates > Indriidae > Propithecus > Propithecus coquereli. The sequence goes on from NW_012150841.1 coordinate 6,938,083, forward strand.
TGGGAATTCTTGAGGGAATGTAGAGGTATTGAGATTTTTGTATCAGGAAAGCCTCATTGATTAGGTGATATTTGAGAAGAGTCCTAAAGGAATCGGGCAGCTGAGTCAGGTAGATATCTGTGGCAAGTTCACTGCAGGCAGAAGACATAGCAAGTACAAAGGCCTTGAGGTGGTATTGTGTGTGGAATTATCAAGAAATACAAGGAGGCCAATATGGCTGGCATGAAGTGAGAGAGGGGGAGACTGATAGGAGATGAAGTCTGAGTAAGGAGGCCAAGTCACAGAGGCAGCTGTTCCAGAGGTTTACTGTGTGTGTAAATCTCCTGGGGGTCGTGTTGAAGTTGGGATTCAGACTCAGTAGGTCTGGGGTTCTGCATTTCTAATCCCTCCCAGGTCCACAGACCACACTCTGAGTAGCACTTGGTGCAGGGCTTGTAAGCTATTGTAATTAAAAATGTTAACTTTTGTCCTGAGTGAGAAGGGAAACCCTGGGAAGGTTTTGAGCAGACTGGCTTTTTGAAG
>NW_012150841.1:6941114-6945376 GCF_000956105.1 Propithecus coquereli
AGGTACAAAATAGTCACTTATATGGTGGTATAAAAATTATTAACTAACACCCTGTTGCTGAGCATTGTTTCTAATACCTCCCTATTGAACACAATACCCCTTTACAGTTTAATTAATCACAACTCCCTTTTGTCTCTTCCACTTGACAGGGAGCTGCTTGAAGACCTATGACATAGCTTGTTTATCTAATGTTCCCTAGCACCCAGTAGTATGCCTGGATCCATTTGGTGCTCAATAAATCTTTCTTAAAGGCATGCATAATCTATAAATATCTCAAGCTCATTCTGTCTTTGGGACTTTGTATTTGTGGTGGGATGCTTGGTAAGGCAGAATCTAAAAATAATTTTAGTAAAAGAAACTGGAAACTGCATTTCCAAGGCAAACAAGAGCATAGCCTGGGAGTAGAGGTTCTCTGAATCTCTTTTAAACCTCTAAGTAACATTTTAGGTATACAAATGGAAGGGAGATGGACACCTATAATTTTTTTATGACCTGATAAAATTTGTCTCATGAGACTCCTTGGTAGGCATAGTTGTTCCTTGGGGAGAAGGGAAACATATTTGCATAAGAGCAAGGAGCTCCATGGGAGTAAAGGTGGTGACAAGCTGTTCATTGTTTTGGTGAGATCGAAAATTACTAGCCCCTCTCTGATTGATCAGAAGAGATGCTCCACACAAGAAAAGTGAGAGTGTTCCTTTTCCACTAGGGTCTAGAAGGTATTAAGGGAGGCCTGGTTCTTACATATCTTGAGGTCAAGGCTTTGAGGCCCTCTGAACCCAGCTGCTTCCGTCTAACAGCTCCACTTTGAGGACAGAAGATAAGCATGTAAATGACGTTTTTGAAAAGGCTATAACCTTGAGAGCTTGAGGGTTGGTTCTCTGAGCCCTGTACAAGCATCTAAACTAGTCATCTCTGTGGGATAAATTTTCATAGCAACAGCATGTCATAGTGATGGGGCAAATGGAAGCTGAAACCTTCTAGCCCGATTTGTACTGAGTCAGTGACCACAGTTCTTGCACATGATAGGGGAGGTGTGCTGGTTTTTAATAGGAGACACCAGAATTCCTGCTAATATGGACTAGTGGAGTAATGAGTAATTAGAGAAATAAGAGAAACATGAAACATTCATATTCCAAGCTGGCAAAAACACATTGTATTAGAAACAAGTGCTTTCTTATTGTTTTACCCTTCACCTATTCATGCTATAACCTGTCTCCAAGTGCATCAATCAGGTATTGTTATGTAATAAAACTCAGTGGCTAAAATAATTTTTTTCTTGTCTCTGTAAGGTGCCTGATTTAGGCTGGGCTCAGCTGGGTAGCTCTACTTCAAATTTTGAGTCCAGACTAGTTTGGCTCCTTGTAGAAAGCTGGGCTCAGGTCTGCTTCACATATTCATTTTGGGACCCAGGCTGATGAAGCATCAGCTACCTAGGGGAAGCTCTTCTCAAAGGGATGTCAGAAGTACAAAAGGGCATGCCCTACAATGGGAGCACATTTAAAGCCTTTGTTCGCTAACATTCCATTGATAAAAGCAAGGCACAAGGTCATTTCCAAAGTTAAGAGGCATGGGAATACACTCAGTCTCTAACAGAGGAATTGCAAAGTCACATATTGAAGCCTGTGGATATAGGCTGGGGTGAAGAATGGAACAAGCAAGTCAATCTATCACTCCAAAAATCAGTATCCTCTTCTCTGAGCGTTTCTTTATCTATTTTCATTCTCACTGAAGTTGCTCATTTTAGAAGTCATATAACAGGAACTTTATCTTGGGATTTAGTTGAATTTGGTCTTGTGTTGTTTATGTTCCCTAATCTTTTCTCATCGGCTAAATTATAAGCAATTTAATGATGGAGACCATAGCTTATGTTTTTGTATGTTTCCTGTATGTCCTACAACAGTGGTGAGCATATGTATTAGATACCAATAAAAACCTAAGTAATATATTTATAGAAGTCACATAAGAAACATTTCCTGGAGAAAGAGAAATCTTATAACTGCTAAGATCTTAATTTAAAATTCTCATAAAAGGTAGGTTATAAGCATATAACACCTTCTTAAAGAATTTGGCACAAACTAGACTGCCTAGACCTTTCCCAAATAAATACAAATCTGAAAGCAGAAAGAGTTGTATGTTGCTGGGCTACCTACTGCTGTAATATTAACTATTTCTTGTATAATGGCAGGCTGTCTCCTCTATAATCAAGGGAGAATGTACAGATTGACAATTTTTCCAACTATTCAAATGTCTCTTAAAATATAAAATTGGTGGTAAGTAACAAGCATTTTGCATGTGCTGGTTATTTTGACCTGATAGATTTGCAAATTTCTTATGAGCATAGAAAATAAAACCTGCAGCTTATTTTCAAGTACAAATCTTAGGTACAGCAAATGAAGTCACATTTTTTATTTGTTCATTTATTTGTTTGTGCTGTTAGAAAACCACTTTGCAGCAAGTGTAAGGGAGAATACTTATTAGGCTAACAACAGCAGAATCATAGAAATGAGGCATGTAGACAAATCTGCCTCTAGAAAATAATGTGGAGTTACAGAAGGTTAAGAATCTGTAAAGATCAATGGATGCCAAGATCTAAAAATAGATAAGCAGCATGGAGAAAAAAAGTGAAAAGAAAAAGAAAACACCAAGAAACCGCTAATAGTGTTTCAGATGGCTATTTTGTTCGTGCTCCCCGTTGCAAATTCCTAAAATTTCATTAAGAGACATTAAGAAATTCCTCCAAATGGATTATTTTTATTATGCACAGTGTCTAAACTCCTGTGTCTTTCTATTCCACTTTAGACAGGCACAATCACATATGTATACACACACACACTTTTGACTTATATAATGAAGCACTTCATCAAATTATAACTAATTCAGTAAGAAGTGTTAATGTGAGCAGTAAAAGATGAGGATGGTTGTAATGAGTAATGGTGATTTTTAAGTATAATGCTTCCTATAGCCACATGGACATTTTCTAACAATTATTATTGAAACCTCCACATACAATTTGGGAGATAATGCGTCATGCTTTCTTTGCCAGAAATGCAGATGTTTCGATGAGAGTCTTTTTCCTAATTTCCTTTCAGTTTTCAGTGGGGAATCAGGAAACATGTTTACTCTTTATGAAGGCATCTATTTGAAATGGAACAGGAAGACCATGGCATAAAACTAGGCAGTTTTATTTGTCTATAGACATCGCCATATTTTATCCATCCTGTCGCTCAAATGCCAAAGGAATCCCAGAATTCCTGTTCTGTGTTCTAGGAAAATAGGTGAGAATTAGAAAAAGGCTATCCTTTTTTTCTTTCTAGTACTCTGGTATTCATAATATTGTTGGCCCCAACCTGTAACTCATAGCCCACTCTGAAATTGATAAGAAATAGTAACATGTGGTATTTTTTTTACATTAATTTACCCTTTTCTCCCATTTACCAATTATAATTTTGGAGTTATTTTCATATCCTACCACATCCAAAGTTAAACAGCTCCAATTTCTTACTTTTGATCTTTGGGAACCTGGATGAGGACTGGGAACTGTACAGCACATTCTATTAGTTTACTGGAGTTGTCAAAACAAAGTAACACAGTCTGGGTGGCTGGGACAACAGAAATTTATTTTCTCACAATTCTGGAGGCTAGAAGTCTGAGATCAAGGTGCCAACAGAGTTTGCTTCTTCTGAGGCTTCTCATCTTGTAGATAGTTTTCACCCTGTGAGTTCACATGGACACAGACACTAGTCACAAGGATGCCAGTCATATTGGCTTAGGACTCACCCATGTGCCCTTATTTTGCCTTAATTAGCTCTTTAAAGGCCCTACCTCCAAATATAGTCACATTCTGAGGAAGTGGGAGTTAGGACTTCACAAATGAATTTGAGGTGGGGGGGCAGAAATTCAGTCCATAACACACACTTTTCACCAACTTGGTACAAGAATCTGTAGGTCACTTTATCTGTAGAGAAAAAAATCTTTATTTCAAGTCCTATTTTTTTCTGAATCGCATTGATATAAATATTTGTGGTTCAGCATATGCTTGGCAAGTCAGAAGTGCCTCAGGGATTCTAAAACGTGTTTTAGATATTCCAACACATTCCGTAGGTAATCCAGTCCTATTGGGCAGACTGCTCCTGGATTCAAATCTACACTCATGCTGAATAGAGGCCAGATGCGTTCTTTTTTTTTTTTTTTTTTTGAGACAGAGTCTCACTCTGTTGCCCAGGCTAGAGTGCCATGGCATCAACCTAGCTCACAGCAACCTC
>NW_012150841.1:6945426-6945980 GCF_000956105.1 Propithecus coquereli
GGAAAAAATTAAATTAAATGGATGAAAAAAGTAGATAAAATTTGAAACTGTGAATTAAAGTGTCCTTTGAGGGAAAGCAAAAGGTTAACAGCTTTTCATAATAGGTCCATAAATATCTACTTTGCCTCTTGATGCATAGATGAGAAACAGTTTCCCATCACATGTAGCATTTTAGCATAAACAGTTACCAATCTTGCGCTTAAGTCCTTATGCAAATAACATAGAAAATAAGTCATACTCTCAAGGAAATGAATTCTTAGTTTTGATGATGTGGGAAGAGATTTTACATAAAATTTTCAATCCTAAAGCATTTTATTTAAAATTATTTGCAAAAATTTCTTTAAGAAAGGAGCCTCATTTGGAGAGAGATTGGTCCCATTTAGACCCAGCTATAGAAAGAAGTATCATGAGAATATAATACTAGAGTCTTATGGGTGAAGAGGAATTGACATTGCTTCACCATTCGTAATTTTCCTAACCATGAACAATCATCCTTTGCTTGAAAGGTTGATTTTCACATGTGCTAACCTTTTCTTAAAATTACCTTTAAGTTT
>NW_012150841.1:6957040-6962597 GCF_000956105.1 Propithecus coquereli
CCTCTAATTCTCTAATTCACACATACACGGAGGCAGGGTCAACCTTAAGTAAACTGATTGCTAATGCAATTCATTTACCAATCATCTCTCCCTGATCACCCCAAGTCATTTGATGAGGACAATGAAGTTAATGAGGACACAGAAATGAAGAAAAGCAGGGAAGGATAGTAATAAGGAAACAAGCACAGGATCGAGGGGGAAGGGGACAGCCTGTGACCTCAGTCAGGGGCATAGTGGAACACAGAAGGAAGGGGAAGAGTGAAGGCTTCTCCCTGTGACCCTCAGTGCATTAGGATGCAGCTGATCACATTACTCAACTGGATTTTCTAACAAAATCCCAGTTGAAGCAAAAATGTTATTCTGAGGATGATATGTGTATAGCAATGATTATATGGCTTCGGTATGTTATTTCCTTGCTATAAAGAAGAATATATGATTTATTTAGAGAAGTAGCACCAGCCTCACACAATTTCCACAGGTATGAGGGATAATTTACAAACAAAATATGAGGATCTACCCATGTAAGAAGTATCAAGGTTGTAATGAGAAAGATGCCTTTTTTCCCTAGCAGAGGAAAAAGTGCCAGCATGCTGTCACTGGGGATAGCTATGTAGTTGTTTGCAGGTCACGTTGCTCGGTAAACTGGTCCAATGCTATTAAGAAGAATTATAGAAAGCGCATTTGTTTTTCTGCTTGATGGCCAGAAGTAATTTTAATAGATTCCTGAGTTTTGTCACCAGGCAAGCCAGGAACATATGGAAATTGTTTTTAGTTGTTAATAATTTTGTTACTGATTGGAATTGTAAAGAGGATTTATTTTAATCATTTTAGGACTTATTAAAGGGACTGCTGATAGCTGGGGGCAGGGAGGAATAATTTCTTCAGGTGTGTTCACTAACAGGCCCGTGTGAAAGTGGGATTTTAGCTGTCAGGAGGCAACATACACGCTTTGACTGTCCAAATGGTACAGGTGTTAAAGGAGTCTGGGACCCCTGCCAAGATCGGAAAGCAAAGCCTGGTGATCAATAAATATTCTAAAACATCTCTCATTGTTCCGAACATTTTCCCAGCAGAGTAAAACGTACTAAAGCAGTGTGGGTCCTGGGTTCAGCCCGGGAAGGTTTTTAAGTACATGGTCCCAGGCAAATTACTTCACATTTTTCTGCCTCAATGTCTTTATCTGTAAGAATGGTGATAACAATAACAACTGCCTACCTACAATAACACTTCAAAGGTCAAATAAGATGATGTAGGTAAGTCTCACAGCAGCAAGCCTGACACAGAGTGCGCGTCCAGGAAATTATAACTGTTCTTAGTAATATTGTTATTATTATGCTTAAAATCTGTGTCTGCTTCATTATATTAATACATGTTAGAAAGCGAAACCCACACTGAGAGAGTATTGAGGAGAGAGTAGGCCTACGTCCAGAATTTTGGCAGTATTTATTGCAAAATAATGGGTTTGCAATTTGGAAAATAGAATTTACAACATTTTCTGCCTGGGAAAATTCTTGACTTTCTAATTTTCTTGAGTTCTTTTAACGTTTTGGACATCAACTCAAGATACATTCAGTCATGCTTTTGTTTTATTTTGCCGGTACCTTTGCTACTCAATAATATTGTTCCTATCTAAATAAGGGTTTGTGGTATTTTCCTTGGTTATTTTTAAAATGTAAAGTTTATATGACCAGAATGAGCCTTTTTTTTTTTTTTAACTTTTATCCAGTCTAACTATTTCCTAAAATTAAACATCTGTAACCTTTCCATTGAATGAGCAGGGTTCATGGGATGTAATTATAAAGCAACTTTATTTTTGTCTTCCAATATCTACCTCCTTAAATTTATTCTACAGGGCTGGTTCTTTTGTTGGCCTTTGATCAAATTTAAGGAAAGTCCCATGATTTTGACGGTCACTTTTGGATAATAACACAATCTTTAGTCAGTAATTAATCTGTCCCATCAAAATATTAAATTTCATTTGAAGGTAAAGCTTCTAATCTGCTTGCTGCAGGCTGGTTGCTACTGGGTGGGTGGAGATTCTGGTTCGCTTGCTCTTTCTTCCTCCTCTTGCACATTAACCGCCTTTTCCCCAAAGCAATTTCAGATGACTCTAGATTTAGAGCTGAGGGATGCAGAAGGGTAGAAGACGAGAACATTTTTGCTATCCTGCCATTGTTTTGTGATCTAATATCAATACACTCTATATCTGGCAAATATTTAAAGCTGAGTTTTTAGAGGGGCACCTTTATGGGTTCATCAGAGACCCCTCTAACCCTTTGCCTTTCTTCATGTCATTGTTGGGGATCTCTCAGTTTTAGTTCCTTTGATAGGAGCAAATGTATCTCTGATTGCCCTTGGCTGGTTATAAACTCCTTCCTTAGCTCGTAGTCATCTGGTGGCACTTTCAACTTCTTTCTATTTTTCCCTTTAGCAAACTCTTGTGAACAAGACACTAGATGAAACTACACTAATTCTTTGGTGTGTAGACTGCATTTTTTCCCCCAAATTATTGTAGAAATGCACATGGCCCCCAATGGAGCAATCTTTCTTTCGCTCCTGTCTTAAAGCAGCCAACTAGCCAGATTCTGGACCCTTATATTACTTAGGGATGAGTCTTACACTTATCCAGTGTGTTTTTCAACCTGCACAAGAAATACATGAAGCTTTTCAAGTAGTCTTGTAAACCTATACTTCCCTAGGTTTAGGGAAAACAGTCACAGCAAATCGATTTCTTTCTCTAAAATTTCTCTTCTAATGTCCAACTACTTTTAATCCTTTTATATCCTCAATTTGGGTTGGGGTTAAGAGTAGAGTGACAGATTACTTTTCTTTGACTCTTAACTGAGGGGTAACATTCCATCACTCTGGAAAATACAATGATTATGTGGGTGTATCACAAGACAGGATGCTTTATAATTTTTTTTTCATTTCTTCCCTTTGGAAAAAGATACAGGATGCCTTATTGTAAACTTAACTTTTTTTAATAACTATGAACCATGCCGTATTCTTTATCTTCTTTAAATTATCTCATATAGAGAAATAAAAATTTAAATATATATGTGTGTATGTATAATTGTGTAAGAAAAACTCATAACATAGAATTTGCCTTCAACCATTTTTAAGTGTTTCATTCAATAAGGAGACAGAATCTCATGAAAATTCAAGTTTAGTGGCTATAACAGTGCCAAGCCTCATGGAGATTACCATTGGAAGGAGAGGTAGGAACAGAAACAGCTCTTGAAAACTTACCTCTATGAGTCTCCATTCCATAGGCACCTTATTAATAAAACTTGAGTGTCCTAGTCTGCCTGCTTCCTTTTGAACTGATACTTTCTGCTTATTGCCTTCCTCTTTTTCATGTATCAGTTTTTAGTACATCATAATTTTGGTTTTCTCATAGTTTCTGGCTCATAATAATTTCTGTTTACTACCTTTATAGCCCTGACAAACTGTTCATGACTCCTGCTCATCCTCACACAGTGAAATTCTGAACTCTCCTGGTATTTCCTAATTTAAATTTTCAAGAGAGGAAATTGGATTGTCTTTGCTTATCTTTTCATACTATGTTGGCACTGACAGCCAAAGGATTGGCTACCCTTGGGTCAAAATGTGGTCACATATGCCTGCCTCTTGAGCAGAAGCTGGGGCAGTTGGTTCCTGAGAAGGAACCCTGGGTATGGCAGGGAACATGATTAATTTCATGTACTTAATGAAGATATTTTGTGTGCATGCTTAAACAAGAATAAGTCCTTCTCTCTATATTCATTTTTGCAGTCTTCAGCAGAGAACAGGAACTCTTATAGGAGAAGGATGCTAATAAAAGCTCTCTGAGAACAAAGAATTGAAAAATGACTTCTGCATTTCTGATTGTAGTGGATTTTGGAGATGGGGATTTTCCTGATTTGGGTTCCCCCAACAGCAGATCCTGAGACAAGGGTGCTATTGCAAATAGTTTATTTGAGAGACGAAAACAGGGAACACTGGTAAGGGAAGTATAAAAATGAGACAGGGGGAAGAAGGCAGTCAATGAAAAGTACATTATTAGGGGGTGACCACTGTGGCTTATTCCACTGGGTACCCCTTAGAAATGTAGAATGCACCTCAGAGTTATCCCCCATGAGGACTGAGGAAGCTGGATATTTATCCACCAGCTCCCCATCTATCATTGGCTGAGGGCTGCTTTTGGGGATATTGATTCTCTGGCACTTCTGGCTTGCACTGTGCACAGCTTATAGCTCCACACCCCCCAAAAAGCCCTTTAGCCATGAGTCACAGGGCTTTGCAGTCAGCAGCCTTTAATGTACAGGAGGGAGAGCAGAGGAGCCCTGGGGAAGACATTGACAGCACATACCCCAGCACCCCTTCCACTCTCTTCTTTTTTGAATGAAGCCTGATTTTATTCAGGTATTCACCCCTTAGGGTAGGTGACCCTACCTAAAAGCTTAAGAGTAAATCTTGGTTAACCTTAGCCAGTCCTGGAGATTCCTTTCCATTTGGCACAGGTGTGGACATTCAGTGCAGTCTGGCATAAGATGTGAGATGAGATATGCTGGAGGGCCTCTGGGAATTCTAGAACAGTAGTTTATTCAATCTCAACTCTTGATTGCATGTCTATTCAATATTCTGTGTGATTAAATAGGATGTATGCATAAAACACTTGTTCTATATACTGAGATGCATTGGTTGTCTCGAAGAAAAGCACATGAGCCTTTGGTTCAGCTACCAGCTGAACTAACTACTTTTTCCCCTGAAGACTGTTATTATTTGAAAGATTGGCAATAAAAATGATGGCTACCTGGACTTGGGTATTTAGCAGACAGTTTCTTAAAAGTGAATCAAGTGAACCTGTTACTTCAAGGAAAATGACTGACAATATTTGTTGCCAATGATAAAATTTGAGCTTTCAAGTAAAATTTTGATCTTTGGAAAAGTTATCTGCCAAGGTGACAGCTTCCCAATACTTACAGACTCTTTTGATGAGATTAGTGGTGATATTAGCACATGTAATTTTTTGATATTGTATTATAAAATGTGTCAGCATTTGGAACATCTGCATAATTCAGTTAAGCAATATTTTCCAAATGAGTGATGTATGATGTTACAAAATCATGCATAGGTGGAAGATCCATTCGCATTATAAGATAGACTAATAGATTTTAATGTAACAGAATAAAAGTAAGTTAATTAATATGATTTCAGTTTCCACATTACAACTAATTTTTAAGAAATTACCATTTGTTGAATTTTGATATGGTGTCAAAAAAGAATATGCACAATTATCTGAAAAGATTCTTAAAATATTCTCCCTTTTCTAACCACATATCTGGAGAAGGCCGAATTTTCTTCATATATTATACTTCAATTAGAATAGCATAGCACAACAGATTGAATGCAGAAGCAGATATAAAAATCCAGCTGTCTTCTATTAAGCCAGACATTAAAGAGACTTGCAAAAATGTAAAGTAATGTCACTCTTCTCACTTAATTTTATGTTTAAGACTTTTCATAAAAATATGTAATTTATGTTAACATGTAATGGGTATTAATTTTTTACTTT
>NW_012150841.1:6965338-6984232 GCF_000956105.1 Propithecus coquereli
AGCACTATGTTGAATAGAAGTGGTGACAGTGGGCAACCTTGTCTTGTTCCAGTTCTGAGTGGGAATGCTTTCAACTTTTTCCCAGTTTCCATGGAAGCCTCAGACTGTTGCACACTCCTGCTCCGGTGGGTTGCAGGGGGTGGCTACTTGCCAAATTCTCAGCCTAAACTGCTTTTCCTGTTATAGTGGGTAGGGGAGGTGCAGGGAAGGAAGCATCTGGCCTCTCATGACACTCTCCTTGGAGGGGAGCCCCACACGCGGTGTCCAAGCTCCAGGATCATGTAAGTTCTCCCCACTATACTATGTTTGCTGCCGTGTCTGGGCTTGTGGGGGTGGAAAAAGCCTCCAAGAGACTTGGTAGCCTGCTGGCTCCTGAATGCCTGTGGAAGAGTGACAGGGATCCCCTGTACCCTTTCACTGGGCTTGGAGCTTCTCTGGGTTTGATCCTTGCTGGTATTTTTTTTCCTTTATCTTCTACCTTCTCTGCTTCACAATTTTCCTCCATGAGATCCTTGGTAAGCCCTGGCACCTCTACGATACACACCCACTCTACGTCTCTTCTTCTCTCTCCTTTGTCAGAATTTCTATCTTTCTCTCTGGGACCGTCTGACAAATGATGTCTCTAGTTGGCCATCTTGTCCCCTCCTCCCTCTTTTACTTTCTAATACAACAAATATTGGTAAATATATCCCACATAAACAAAAACTTTTTGGGAGTCCTTACTAGTTTTTAAGAGTTTACAGGATTCTGTGATAAAAATGTTTTAGGATTACTTTTGAAGGGCATAGATAAAAGGGTTCAGAGGTTGTGGATGGATAGGAGATGGAATCAGAGGAGATGTGCAGAGTCCTACAGTAATGAATGTTCAGAGCATTGAGGATAAACCAAGAGACCTGGGTTGGTGACTGATAAAAACAGAAGTGAAGGGTAGGATGGGATTCAAGTTAATTATCTTGAAATAAAACACAGTGGAAAGGTTAGGAGGTTAAGTAGGAGGAGGGGTGTGGGAAATTTCTAGAAGCATGGGAATTCTGGGTTCCCTCTTGACTCCTGTAGATACAGGAATGGAGGTCTGTGGAAGGGAAGAATCGAACTGGGGTGATATCCTACATTATCATGGTTCTTAATGTTTATTATATAAATAAAAGTGAAACAACTTTCAAAGGGCTTTCTTCAGAAATGAGCACATTTAATGTGTTTAAGTTTCCGGGATGCAGAGCTGATGAAGTTTTTGCTCTTTCAGCTGGTACCTGAGCTGTCTTAGAAAACCAGTGAATATATTGGCATGTCTGAACAAATGAATCTCAGATTGTTGGGGAGAACCGAGAGCCCTGTACAGTGTACCAAATATTAGTGAATGTTCCAGACATATTTCAGCTATCTAGACTTCATGTAAAAACTGAGTGATGGAGAACCCTCAGAATGATGAACAGCATTTACTGAAACTGAAAATCCTAAGACTTCTGGATTCAGAATCCACAATTTCCACCTTGAGCTTGATATTGTACCACTTTCGTTATAGAGTACATCATCCTTGCTCCTTGGGTGACAAGTGTGGCCTATTTTACATTTAAACTTCAAAATATAGGCTACTCCTTGGAAGAAATCTTGTTAATTATTTGCCAGTAGAAAAAGAATGATTGCTTAAACTCCTGCCACCTGTCAAGCTGTCAATAATTATTTAATGCCACCATGTACAGAGAACGATCCATGTCAAATTGCTCTGAATGAATTAGACAAAGACAGAAACTACATTTGCCAAGTTTCCAAAGTAGTCATATTACAGATATAATTAATATTACATAATATAATTATATATATTTGAGGCAGGGAGGTGGGAACAACCACTACTAAAACCAAACCAAAGATATATTTGAATCATCCTTGAGCAATAGTGTTTATTCTAAAACCATTTGGGAAATGAGGGAAAAATATTATCTTACTGGGACGGGAGGGAAAGAGGTTGCCAGAGGATCTAATATTTATGAATTCCTCCTCTATTTCAGACCTTCTGTAACTTAGCTCATTTTATCCTTCAACAACTTCTGAAGTATTTTTGACTGAATAAATTGCCCAAGATTAAAGATCTGGGTTTCACAACTGAGATTCAAACCCAAATATTTTTGTCTTTGAAAACCATTCTTTTCATTTCTTGGAAACTCCCACTCAGGTCTTATAGCAAGCATGCCCATTAACTGTAGGGGAGTATGAGAGGAACACACATTGCTGCAATTATTGTTTCTATTTTATATCACCTAGTTAATAAAAAAAAGTCTTAGTCTCCATTTTTGTTGTTCCTTGAAATAGCTGAGAAGTAAGTAAGGAAGTATCCTTTAGGAAAATAAACACAGTTTTGGAGGATTTTAGAGTTAGATCTTATAAATCAGCAATATATTATAACTCCTACTTACTCCTTTGTCTGTTGAGCAAATCTTTTACCCAGATGTGGTATTTGGTCAGAAGACCTAATTTTTGCTGCCTAAAAATAGATGAAATAATATAAAGTTTCTATGTTTCACATTTCTAACTGTTAGGCAGGGAGATACACTATCACTCTCAAAACAGTCCTCCACAGGATACATAGCTCCATAGTGTGACTTCAAAGAAAAGAATCTTCTTCAAGGGCTTTGAGTTCTATGGAAGAAGGCACATAAACCTAACTTTTCATAGTTAGTTTGATAATAGTTGCCATGATTATTATTCTTGAATAAGTCATTCTGAGGGTAGGTCAAAGTTCATGACCACTTACCTAATTTGCTGTTATTATTTCAGCAGCCTTCTCTCTCTTCTCTTAATTACCCAATCTACCAGGCATGGTGGCACATGCCTGTAGTCCCAGCTACTCAGGAGGCTGAGGCAAGAGGATCACCTGAGCCCAGGAGTTTGAGTCCAGTCTGGGCTACATAGTGCTACCTCCCCCCTACTTCACCCCTGTCTCAAAAAAAAATATTATCCAATCCACTTTGAACTTATTTACTATCCTGTTCCCTTTTGCCCTTGTAAAGTTCCCACAATGCCCTTAATCAGGTTTTACAGTTCGAAACTAAATACTGTGCACTACTTACCGTAAGTTAGATAACTTCTTTTAGTTTTCTTTTCTGAAAACTGGTAATAAAAATACTATCACCTACAGTTGTCAGAAGTAAATGTGGCAATACTTGTAAAGCCATTAGCCCAATGCCTGACTCAATAAATTCTAGCAATTATTATTATTATTAATACTGGATCATATTATAAAACAAGCTTAATTTTAAGCTATCTAAAGTTCTATTTTGCCAAAGTGCTTATTTTTTTTAAAAAAAGATTTCCACAATTTCAAAAATTCAAAAAGAATTTGAAAAGATTACCATTAAAGCCATATTAAAAATGAGGTTTCAACAATAAGAAAAGAAATCAAAAGTCTGGCAAAGCGAACTGCCTCACAAACATAATCAGGGCCATAGCTGACTCTCCCCATAGGTAGTTGAATCCGTTTTCCATCAGAGTAATGCTGGGAATGATTGTTCTGGGGAACTTAACAATGCTGTAAATATATTCTCCTTTCCTCTGTTGCATTCTTTCCTCTATTCTAATTTCTACACTGCTGTCTTTTCCCTTGACTCTCATCAGTCTTACTCAATCTAAACCTTTCCTCTTGGGCTTCTGAACACCCATTTTGTGGTATCTTCAATCTCCTCACAGAATGTTCCTTCTACTACCCTGCCCTAACTAAATTCTCCAAATGTATTGCCTTAGTTACAGTTCTTCCCAGTGGATGCAATACAGCTCTAACTACCTCCTCATTCAGGGTTGGGTGTTGGGATTGGCTTTCTCAGTAGAGATTCTGATCTTCACTGCTGTATGGTTGTGTACTCTTGTGCCTATTCCTCTGGAGTTGGTGTCATCTAGTCGCCTCACACGGTAGTTTTCTTGTAGCCATCCTTCTCGGACTCATTGTTCATGCTATCATCCATTGAACATTTGATACCTGGCTCATAGAATTATTTTCTACCCTCCCATCATGGTGGGTAAAGTAAACAAGGAAGGCCTATACAACAAATAGATCTCTTCCTATCTTAACCTCCTTTATTTGAATGACCTCCACTTCCATCCCACTCAGCCACCTACTCTCATGAAAATATCCTGTCACCACTTAGAATTTTTTCTCCTCTGAAATCTTAAAAATTTGCACATCTCATCTTTTAACCACATTCTACAATTTTTTTCAGTTCTCTGCCTCCCTTTTCCCTTCTCCCTTTTTCTTTGACCTCATTGAGACCTTTGGTTCCTTTCCACTCCTGTTTATTCTTGTCAGTTTATTTATAATGGAACACCTTATCCATAGACCATCACTTTCTCCTTTCTCTTACCAATAATTTTAATCATCTTGTGCCATTGTTCCACAGTATTCATTCACCAAGAAGAAATGCACAAACTAAATAAGTTAAAGCCCAACAACCTTCTCTGTATGTCATCAGAGCTTTAAATATGGACCTCTGTGTACCCCTAAATAAAGTTTTAGTCCCTTAGGTTGGTACCATTACTGATTTATGATTCTCATCCTTAGGTGGCTGTCAACATTGATTCTTTCCTATTTATTTCAGTTTCTGTGAACATCTCTACTCTGCTACCCTACCATCTCTTCATATACAACTCTGCCTACTACTGTGCATCTCATAAGAGAAAATAGAAACCAACTTCTTCAGCTTCTGTAACTATACCTAGTTGCATGAAAATTTTTGGCCTGTCTTGAAGGAAGGTGTACCTTTTTGTAGCTAAAACTAAGCCTTTTAGTGATCCCTTGTTAAGAATGACATTTTCTAATTTTTGTCACCCTCGTGTATCCTATTCTAGAAACTAAACAAAATCCCCAAACCCTTTTTTGACAATTCATTTCCTTTCAGTCACTATACTATCTCTTTCCTCCCTTTCATAGCCAAACTTTGTGATAGTGTTATTTGTATCTAATCACCTTACTCCCTTATATCCCATTAACTTTTCAACCCATCAAGACACTTAAATTTGTTATTCCTAGAGTTGGTTCTGAGCTTCTAGGCAATAGAGACAGGATGGTGGAAATGGGACTTACACTGTTTTCTATGACTGATCAAATGAAATTCCTGTTCATCATGAGAGGAAAAGATTCTGTCTTCACATTTCAAAAGGAAGTTATTGATTTGAAACTTTGTAATAGAGACATTGACCAATATTATAGGCATTATTTTACAGAATATGAAGAAATATTCTGCATTTGTATCCATTGTTTCAAGTAGCAACTGGACAACACTGAATGTAAAACGAGTTTGTGCTGTTGAGAGAAAAGCTATATGTTGCTACCATTATCAGATCTGCAGGTGGGAAATTCTTATTTGGAAAACTGACAAGTCTAATATATAATCTCCCCCTACTTTCAGTGAAGAATCAGAGTACCGGTAGAAAGAAATTTCCTCAAAAAAAAAAAAATGAGAAAATTTGAATTTGTAGAAGTTAATGAGAATGTGGAGAACATACTGGAGAAAAATTAAGGGCAGGGGTTATCAGTTACCCAAAGCTTAATTCCTAATAACAGTTGTTCATTTGTGTATGTGTGTGTGTGTGTGTGTGTGTGTGTGTGTGAGTAAAAGTAAAATAAGAGCTTATTTAAGAAGTAGCTTCAATATTTATATTTTTTCAAATAATGAATAGTACATGATTCCTTATATTCAAAAGCTTGAAGTTATAAATATTGAATTTGTAGATAGAAGTGGCAAAATGTCAAGGAGAGAATGTTCGCTGGGGCTGGCCATGACCTTGATGAGGAATATATTTTGGGTAAATGTACAGAAAGTAAAGACAGGCATCAGGATGCCAGCTGATTAAGGTCCCATAAGAAATTACTGTTAGAGCACTGGAATACTCAATGTCTGCTAAGGGCATTCTCACCTGTGGTCAATTCAGTACATAACCCAAAGTCTACTTCACTAAGCAAGAAACAAAGCTAATGTCATGAAAAGTCCCTCAGTTAAAATATGTAAACAAACCATCCTATTTGACGAGTTGCTTTACCACTGGGACCAGGGTATTTGAAATTCCTTGTCAAACACTTTCTTTGACAGAGTTGTGTACCCATTGTCGAAGTTTTATATCTACTCATCATTTTTATTTGTGCTTCATTGTGATGTTCTGTAAATTCTCACTTTCTCTTTCCATCTCTTTGTACCATAGTCTATGTTGTGGTTTTGGCACACTGACATATTCCTGATTTGCCTGGGGCAGTGGTTCTCAATGCTGGCTGCACATTAAAATCACCTGGGGAGCTTTTAAATCTATCGCTTTAATCAATTAAATCAAAAGCCCTGGGATTGGGGCTAAGGCATTGGCAGATTTCAAAAACCCTCCAGGTGTTTCTAATGTGTAGCTAGGGTTAGAACCACTGGGGTAGAGCCTTGGAAAAGGCTGTTTACTTAACCTTTTTAATCTGTTTTTTCCCCGCTCGGGGTTGACTGTGTTATGACAGGTTACACCTCTATGTAGTACCTTTACTTGTTTATTTTCACAAGGCAGTCTATTTCTGTATTTCCAAGTTCTTGGGGATATCTCTTTGTAGCTTCAAAGAACAGTCAATAATAAACAAACACTATACTTTAAATGATTCAATTATTTCAAGTTAGGGCTTTTTATTGCTCTTTCTGAATATTTGAATGTGCAGTGTTTTTTTTATTTCAGCATATTATGGGGGTACTAATGTTTAGGTTACATATATTGCCCTTGCCCCCTCTCCCCCCCAAGTCAGAGTTTCAAGCATGTCTATCCCCCAGATGGTGTGCATCGCGAGTGTGCAGTGCTTTTAAACCTTGACTTTACTTTGTAATCACCTGGGGAGTTTTTAAAAATATTGATAAGACCCCTGAAGGGGTCTTATCCCCAGAAACTCTGATGAGATTAGTCTGGGGTGCAGCCTGGATACTGGGATTTAAAAAAAAAGCTCCTCAGGTGATACTATAATAAGATCTTAGCAGATAATTCTTGTAAATATTTTTAAGATAGATAAACTACATGTTAGGTAAATAGTATGCTAATCCATGGTCAAGCTAAAGCAGCCAGTCAACCTTGCTCCAGGGAATTGCTTGGAATCAGGGAGCTTTTAAAAAATACAGATGCCTATGACCTATCACTAGCAATTATGATGTAATAAGTCAGGGGTATAGCCTGGGTTTCAGGACTCTTAAAGGCTTCCCTGGTGATTCTGATATGCAGCAGAATTTGAGAACTACAGTTTAGCCTTTAAATGATATACTTTAAATACAAAACTCATATCTGTTTAGTGCATTTTGATAGTTTAAGTCATATTAAGGGTGTTTTTAAGGGCACATGCCTGTGAATTTTATCTAATAGAGCCTTCGATGACTTAACAAATTGATAGTATATTCTTGCTTTCTTTCCTTCATATGTATTCCAGAATTAAAAGGTCTGTGAAAATTGAATATGGTACAAAGCCCTACCATTCATTACTATGAGTCACTTACTGTTCAAACCTCTGCTACTAAATTTTGCTTTCTTTGATCTGATTACTTTTGTCCTGTGTTGAATGAAAGTTTTTAGAGGGCCTGCCCAATCTCCTTAAGTTGCTTTGTTTGCCCATTTAACACACATCTTTCCAGAGTTCAGTTTGACTTATATATGTAGCTGCCCATTAAATTCCCACTAATGCTGATTCTCAGCACCCAGTGGACACTCGGGGGTACAGGTGAGCCTAGGTTTAATATTAGGCCTCATTTTCACCTCTCACTTTGAGAAGAAAAAAGTACCATTACACCATTGTTGAGCAGGCCTTCCAGAGACTGTGCTTCTTACTTAAAAACGGGCCTCTTTTGACAGGAAAACCCATGTGTTTAGTGACAATAAAAGTAGAGGCGAGGATATTGATTTTTTTTGGAACCAACATACAGTTAGTTTTTATTACAGTTCAACAAAATTGCCAATATCCTCCTTAAAGAAAGCATTTTAATAAAATTGACATCCTTGGCAGAGAAACACAGTGACTCTTTCATTTGCAAACAGTTGCCACTGGGGGTCACCATTACAATTGCTAAGCTTTGCCTGCAGTTTTGGAGCCATGGCTGCAACTTGCCTAAAATGAGAGGGAAGATGGGGGAAGGACTAATGTCTTTCAAGCAGCTTCTTTTCCTTAGCGTGTCAGGGAGGCATTGTTCAGATATGAAGATAAATATTCGTGTTTTGTGGGTGGGATACTCGCTGGTGGTAAGAAGGGATTCAATAAATTGTCTTGTGTGTCCAATAGATAAAACAATTCTTCATGGTTATAGCTTATCTCTGAGGTCTGTGCCGTCCCTCAGAGAGGGTGATCAATATGCACTTTTATGCCCTTCTGAATTTTTCAAAAATTTAACTAGGATTTGTCTGAAGCATGTTTTTAAATCACTCAGTCTTGTTTTCTTTGTTTTATGAGTATCAACCCTTACTGTCTTATGTTAGTTATTAGTCAATCCATTGTTTTTGCCTAGAAAATCCCTTCAGCTGTTTGCTTCTTACATATTAAATCACTGCTGCTGCCATTACATAAGGGAAATCTAATAAATAATCAAACGCAAAGCCAGCGAGCGTCCCCTAGAGTGTGAGTCATCATAGGACAAACAGGGCTTTTGGACCATGTGAAGATATGTATGTATAAATTCTGCAATACAGACACTCAGGGTAAGCAGCCCAGGCAGGAGAGGGGGCGATGACAGCAGATGGCACTCCTGACTGTTTCTTAAACAGGCCATCTTAACTATAGGGTCTACCCCACTTATGTTAAACTTCTCTCAAGTAAACTGCTCCTTTCCATATAACTCTCCTGACCTTCATTGTTCACTCAGTACATTTAATCAACATGTACCAAACACCCCCATGGTAGGAACCACGGCTAAAACAATACATAAAACGGCATTTCTGCCCCTCAAGACAGAAATTCCTACTTGTGACCTATGCACACAGGGCCTTCTGCTCAGAACTCCTCCACTCCCTACCCTGTCACTGTCCTACAATTCTTAATAATTTTGAGACAAAGGGCCTTGCATTTTCATTTTTTGGGGGGCTTCGAACATTATGTAGCTGGTCCTGACTGCTCTGAAGGAGTTCACTCTATAGGAGGGAGGCAAAACAAAGTATAATTGGTAATACAATACCAACATTTGAGGTGTGGCCCATTAGCTGTAGGGACAAAATATTATGGAAAGAGTATTATTCTGTCTGCAGGGAAGTGGAGAGAATTTAGGAAGGTTTTATTCATGATGCACGTATTACTGAATACTTACTATGTGCAGGCACTGTGCTAAATGATTTGGAGGATTCAAATATGAATTGGCCATGAATCCTGCTATCCATCTCAAGTTAACTCAGTGTTTAAAAAACATATATAGGGTAGAATGAGTTTGATGTGATTAGGTAGGACATGTGATTGGTAAGGAATGTTTGTGTGAATGATCTATTTTTCCTACTTTCTTGCTCTATTTTTTCGAATGTATCTCATGCAGGTCTGTTAGACCAATCTTTCTAACACACTCCTTTGAAAACCCACCTATTCAAAAATACTCATAGGATTCTGATTGCTTCTTAAGATAAGTTCTAGACCTCTTAGCATGGCATTCAAGATACCCTGCAATATGGCTCCAGCCTTCATTTTTAACCTAATGTTTTATTATTCTCCTATGTGATTCCTTTAACTTTGACCAAATAAGGCCATCTGAAATCCTAATGTTTTAGTTATCTATTGCTGTATAACAGATTATCCCAAAATTTGGCAGCTTTAAACAATAAACATTTATTATCTCACAGTTTCTGTGGGTTAGGAATCTGGCAGCAGCTTAGTTGGGTGGTTCTATACTTGACTTGGCAAAAGTAAAATAAGCTGGAGAGAGAAGCTGACAATATAGAGAGAAGCAGAAACAGAGCAAATCTCATGCATAAATGGGTAACATCTCTAGAGAAAGGAGCAAAGATGCTACCAAATTCTCAGACCTCTTGTTTGACTTGAATCATTCTACTTGGTAAAAAATTCTGCCCTACTGAAATGCTTGCAGAAAGCAAGGGTATCTTTGAATGGGCTATGGAGAGATGAGGGTTATGGAGTTATTTTCTCATTAACCATTGAAATATTTGGATTTTTGTAGTTGTTGCTAGCTTAATACTGTTCTGGCTCTTATTTACTTTTGTATATGAAGTATCTTCATCATGGTTAAATATATCATTTAGTTCAGGATTTGAGCAAGAAGAAAAGTACAAAGATTAAGGTGTACACGAAATCAACTGAGAATCTTGTTAAAATGCGGATTCTGTTACAACAAGTCTCAGGCTAGGGCCTGAGAGTTTCTGTTTCTAAAAAGCTTCCAGGTGATACTAATGTTGTTGGTCCATGGACTACACTCAGAGTAGCAAGGTCCTAGAAGGAAGGAGATGCTGAATACATATGTGTTCCCTTTATTATTCTTCTTTTTCATCCCCCTTATACTTATCCAATTATTTTGGGCCTGGAGATGCAAGCTCATTTAAAGTGGCTCTCATTTCTTTACTTATCTGGGGCTTCAATTCCCTGTTATTTTTTTAATTATTGTGAGTACATAATAGTTGTATATCTTTATAGGATACATATGATGTTTTGATACAAGCAAACAATGTGAATTAATCAAATCAGAGTAATTGGGGTATCCATCACCTCAAACATTGATTGTTTCTTTGTGTTAGGAACATTCCAATTCTACTCTTTTAGATATTTTAAAGTATACCCTAACTTATTGTTGATTATAGTCACTTCTTGTGCTATCAAATATTGTTCATTCTAACTATTTAACTATTAATATATTTTTGCACTCATTAACCATCCCCACTTTATCCTCCCTCCCTGGTACCCTTCCCAGCCTCTGGTAACTGTCATTCTACTCTCTGTCTCCATGAGATCAATTATTTTTAATATTTAGCTCCCACATTTAAGTGAGAATATGCAATATTTGTCTTTCTGTGCTTGGCTTATCTCACTTAACATAACTTTCTCCAGTTCCGCCCATGTCGTTGCAAATGGCAGGATTTCATTCTTTTTTGTAGCTACATAATATTCCATTGTGTATATGTGCCACAATTTCTGTATCCATTCATCTGTTGATGGACACTCAGGTTGATTCCAAACCTTGGCTATTGTGAATAGTGCTGCAATAAACATGGGAGTGCAGATATAGTTTCAATATACTGAATTCCCCTCCTTTGTATATACACCCAGCAGTGGGATTGCTGGGTCACATGGTAGTTCTATCTTAAGTTATTTGAGGAACTACACTGTGTTCCATAGTGTTTGCACTAATTTACATTCCCACCAACAGTGTGCAAAGGTTCCCCTTTCTTCACATCCTCACCAGCATTCATTATTGCCTGTTTTTTCTTATTAAAGCCACTTTAACTAGGATGAGATGATATCTTACTGTAGTTTTGATTTGTAGTTCTCTGATGACTAATGATGTCGAACATTTTTTCGTATACCTGTTGGCCATTTGTACGGCTTTTTAGAAATGTTTATTCAGATCCTTTGCCCATTTTTCAATTGGATTATTTGATTTTTTCCTATTGAGTTGTTGGAGCTCCTTATGTATTATAGTTATTAATGCCTTGTCAGACAAGTAGTTTGTAAATATTTTATCCCCTTCTGTGTGTTGTCTCTTCCCTTTGTTGGTTGTTTCTTTTGCTGTGCGGAAACTCTTTAGCTTGATGTGGTCCCATGTGTCCAATTTTGCTTTGGTTGCCTGTGCTTGGGGGTATTACTCAAGAAGTCCTTGCCTAGACCAATGTCTTGAAGCATTTCCCCAGTGTTTTCTTTTAATAGTCTCATAGTTTCAGGTCTTAGATTTAAGTCTTTAATCAATTTTATTTGATTTTTGTGTATGGTGAGAGATAACAGTCTAATTTCATTCTTCTGCATATGGATATCCAGTTTTCCTGGCACTTTTTGTCGAAGAGACTGTCCTTTCCCCACTGTATGTTCTTGGCACTGTATGTTCTTTGTCAAAGATAAGTTCGCTATAGATGTGTGGATTTACTTCTGGGTTCTCTATTCTGTTCCATTGGTCTGTGTGTCTCAATTCCCTCTTAATGAAATTTCCTGTACAGTTTCCAATTTGATCATTTTCATTGATTGAAAAGTTGGAAGTAACATAAGAATTGAGAAGTTTTCCTTCCTCATTCTCATTTGAATTCTATTCTAAAGACTTAGCTTTTCTTTTCCTTATCATTTTTCTCATGCCTCAGTCATTGTAGACTTGATCTGCTGGTCCTGATTTTCACAAGTCTTCCATTTCTGGTGATTCTCTATGGCTGCATGCTTCCCGTTCAGCTTTAAGTGTATGAACCTTTAAAGTCTGAATTAATCGGGGATGACCCTTTGCCAAATTAAACAGCATATCTCCTTATATATGTGGGAGCTAAATGATGGGTATGCACGGTCATACAGAGTGGTATAATGGACATTAGAGACTCAGAAGGGGGTGGCAGGGAGGTGAGGTATGAAAAATTACCTATCTGGTACAATGTACACTTTTTGGGTGATGGGTACAATAAAAGCCCGGACTTTACCATTATATAATTCATCCATGTAACAACAAAAAAAATTGTACCCCCTAAATCTATTGAAATTAATATATTAATTAAAAAACAGAAAGAAAAATTTAAGAGAAATCACTAATAGGCATAGAATTATGATTTATTTTAAGGGTTTATTAATTACAAAGTTTACCAGTCTTCTTATACACAAACATCTCCCCCCACACACACATACACACTCTCTCTCATGAAAGAAAGAAAAAGAAAAGTGTAGCCCTAAAAAAAAAGAAAAGAAAAAGAAAAGTGTGCCAGTAAAAAGAAAAGTGAGAAGGATTATAGTTTCTGTGGAATATCCCAGGAAATTTTCTTTCCTTGGGTAGTTTATACAAAATCAGAGATATTGCCCAAGTTACCTTTGCATGTAAAGGTACTCTGAGCTGCATTAGTATATCTATTAGTATGTAGTTTTGAAGATCTGAAATTCATATCACTATTATAATAGATTCAATTTTATTTCACAAACATTTATAGAACTTCTGCTCTGTGCCAATCACTGTGTAGTAGCTAGCATTACAAAGGTGCACATGAATTGAGGTCCTCACTATTTAATAGGGGAGATAGACATATAAAATATACAAGTATAGTGTAGTATAATAGGTACACAAGGTATAGAGATAGCAGATGGGAAGCAGGTAGGATATAGGCTTAAGAGAGAAGGGGGAGATAGTCAAGGAAATCTTTACAAAGGAGGCCTCGTTTTTTATTTGTGAATAATGAGGGTGAGGCCTTATTTCCATTAGATGGCATTATAGCCAAGGAGACCAAGAAAACTAGAACTCTACCCTCATTTATAATTGGATAATTCCTCTGTGTTGTTCCAAAGTAAACTATGCTCAGGAGAACATATCATGAAGAGTACCAAAGTATCACATTTTTCTTCCTTGGATAAGTTTGCTGCAAAAAATGTGGCCTCCATAAGTGGTACAGGAGCATGTATCTCTTCTCTCTTAATCCTCAGATCTTCAGGCCATCTAAATGGATGAGATCTCTTGATTGCTTGAATGCTCCTGTGGAAGAAGAGAGAGGCTTAGTTTCCACAGACATAGTGGAAGGAGGTGATAGAGAGTACAAGGTGGCCCTGTGTTGTTTCCTGTTTCAGAGTGCCAGAGAAAGTTGGGAGAGAGGAAGAAGCCTGGTATCAGATCTTAATCACTTAGCCCTTTGGAAGAAGGAAGTAGAAAAGAAGGTTGCATTTAGATAACTGACCTCTTACCTGCAGTAGATTGTTTGTAACGTTGTTCATGACAATCCATCCCTGTACAGCATGACTTTGCTACTCATTGCATCAAGAAGCAGATTTTATTTCTCTATCCATCCCTTGGATTTGGGTCAGCCTTGTGACTTGCTTTGACTGACAGAATGTGGCAGAAGTGTGCTGTATAAGCTTTGGAGCCAAGGCCTCAAGAGACTTTGTATCTTCTGCGTCCCCCTTCTTGGAGCCCTGAGATGGCCATGTCAAGAAGTCAGGCTAGCCTCCTTGTGTATGACAGGCCACTTGGAAGAGAGAGAGACCCAGCTGACAGCGTGAGCTGTCAGACATGTGAATGAGGCCATTACGGACCACTCAGTCCCCACCAAGCACCAAGACTCAGCCCAGCTGAGTCCACACCAAATCGGTGACCTAGTGAATTATGAGTGGCATTTAAGCCACTGTGTTTTGGGGGTGGTTTGTTTTGCAGCAATAGATAACTGATGCAAACACTTAAAAATAGTGGGCTAATTGGTGGGTTGGAATCTTACCAAACAGATTTAAAGCTCCTTTTCTTACAAAGTCTCTAGGACGAGGATTGGAAGAAGGGAATAAAGAAGGGGATAAATGCTCCTCTGTATGGTTACTAAGAGGCTTGCCATCTAAGCAACTTTCTAAAAGTATCTTGCAGTTACATAGGTCTTTTGAAATTCTTCTTTGGCAAGTTGGAGACTTTGATCATAGAAAACAGCTCAAAGCCTTTAATAGCCTTCTTCCCACCTTGGATTTGGCAGTATTAAAGGCCAAAGAAGTCTGCAAAATGTTGCTTATAGGGCTATTTTTTTTACTTGCCCATTCTCTGTTTAAATCCCAGTTTTCTATTTTTTTGTTTGTTTGTTTGTTTTACCTCTTTCACGAATTTGATATTTCCTGTGTTCCCTGATTTTCAACGAGCCACTTTAGCAAAATAAACAGCTTTTCTCATTTGTCTCTGATAGCCACCTGGGGCTTAGACTTGATAACAGTTCCACAGTGGGTTACCTCCAGACTCAACTCTGGGTTCTGGCAAACCGCAACCTGGGATACCACGTCCCCATACCAGGTAAAGGAGATCAGACACCGTGACTTACAATTATCTTCTTTCCTCAGGAGTCTGTTGCATTGCTATTAAAATTACACGGTTATTTTAGATTGCTGGGATAACATGAAACCTTGGTTAAGTCCTATTCGATATAGAAAGGAGGTGTAAAATTAGTAAATAAAACTTTCTAAATATTGCTTATTTTAAGGAAAAGTATGTTAAAATATGGGGCAAATCTTATTCCTATTTCAGGGTGTTTGAACTTAATCATTTTCTTACTTTCCAGTTCTTCACTGGAAAATCATGTATTTATTCAAATATCACTTCCACAATGAACACTGCCTTGATCACCTGACTGCCCAGTTAATTTCTGGCCTCTTAAGCAGATTATTTTTTTTCATAGATCTTCTTACATCCTTATCCTTTATTGTATTTTTATTTGTCTACCACAAGGGTAGGACCTTTTCTATCTTGTTCTCTGCTGTATCTAGGACCTACAAATATGCACACAACATAATTGGTGCTCAATAAATATTTGTTATATAAATGAATCTCTTCCAAATCTCCATATTTGTGTCATCTATGATTTTGCTGAAAATTCCTGATTCAAGTCATGGGTACTATTGTCGAGTAGCATATAGTGAAGGAAAGAGCTCTACAGTGTACCTATAGAGACAACCTTCCCACTGAGCCACTGAGTGAGAACAAATAACACTTATAGGCTTTAATTATTTAAATACATTTCTCTAACAAGAGTATCATCCAGGCCATGGTTGAGTACTTTACCCACGAGAGCATCATAGTAGGTTGATCAACTTGTCTTGGTTTGCCTGGGACTTTCCTGGTTATAAAACAGAAAGTCCTGTGTCTGAGAACCCCCTCAGTCCTGGGCAAACCAAGACAATTGGTCACCCTAATGTGGGATACTTTTCTGAACACTAGGTGTAGCTTCTATGTCAATTCCATGAGTTGTTATTTTGTTTTTCTATCAAAAATGATGAGATTTCTTTGGAATGCTTTGTTAATGAAGTCATGTCGATTGCTGGTGATCTAAATGTTTATAACTCATCTGTAATAATCACTTCTAGTATTTTTTCATGGATTAATATCGAGCTATCTATCCTGTCCCTTCCAATAGTTATGATAGTCGTTTTTGAATATTGGAATATTTGAATTTGAAGTATTCTGGCATATTCCTTTCTTTCAAATTTTCAAATATGAAACATAGTGGTGCTGAGCTTCTGCACCTGCTTTGTCCTTAAGATCTCCATAAGGCAATATATGCTGGGAGGTATTTTTGTCAAAGAATCCCAAAGATGCTAGGAAGGTATGAGGACTTACCTTTTGGGATTGTGGGTTTGTTCCTTAGTAGGATGCCAGTTGATGGTAAGACCAGGGAAGCATATTCTATTAGCTAGGCTCTCAATGTGAATACCTGATCCATTGGCTATGAATCAGCCTGCATAGAGAACATTCTGAAATTTTCTTGTTCTAAATCTTATAATACATTATATATTTCTCATTCGTAGGCCAGTTTATGCTGGGCTAAATTTATAGATTATAAAATTTGAGAGAGTGGGTTGTGTGTTTTGCTTTAATATGGGTGTAACACTTAGAATGGTAAATATTTCCTAAATGCTATTGTTTCTGGGTTCCATCATGTCCAAATGGCCTCATAATTTCTCCACTGCCCCTTAAATATTGGTGCCTCTGTGACTTGTGTCTAAGTCTCTGTGTCTTGTGCATATATTATCTCACAAGATACCTTTCTCACCCATGGTTTCAACTACTTTTCATAAGCTTATGTCTCCAAAATTAGAGATAATTCATACCTCTAATCCTTATTTTTTCCCCTAGGTTCTTACATAGACAGCTGCCTCCACTAAGAATTGTATCCAGCTGCTTTCCACTCCACCTGTGCCCTGCTTTGCTCCTTCCATATTTCTTATCTATTATTATATTAGGAATATAATGCAGATACCTTGCCACAGTTCCAGGTCACAATGATGTGGTTACTGGAGCAACACTGTAAAATAATTCCTATGCCAGAATATGGAAGGCCAAGTGGGGATGAAGGACAACACAGAAACCTGAAAAAGTTAAACCATTTGGATATCAAATGCAAAGATGTAAGAAAAGATTTTGGAAGGATGAAGAAAAAAATTGTCATAAACCAGAAATATGGAAATGTGAGCAAGTCAAAGGATAATTGTGGAAGGATTTTACCAGTGCTTAGTTCTAGCTCTGGCATTCATCTCTTGTGTAGTGTACTTGCTATTTAGCTCCTGTTACTCACTAGAGAAAATATTATTACTATTTTGGGGATAGTATTTTGGGGAAAATGGTGCATGGACCAATCTGACTTCTCTATTATACATCATTCCCCATTTTACCAATTGCATATGAACTAATTAATGCCACAGAAACATACATAGCAGAGTAGGTAATTTATATATTATCTTATTAATCTTTATCCAGCTCAATGAGGGTGCCATTTCTATTTTTCTGATGAGAAAACTGAGGACTAAAGAAGTTACATATCTCGTCTAAAGCCACATAATTAATGTATTCGTCAAGATAGGATGGCTATTATGTGGGAAGAATTAACCCTAAAATCGAAGTGGTTTAACACAGTAAAGATTTATTGTGCTTATTGTACTTATTTATTCTCACTCATATTACATATCCAATGTGAGTTGGTAGGGGGCTCTGCTCCATACAGTTACTAAGTGACCCAAGATGATGGAGTCTCTGTCACCTTGTATCAACGTAATCTGGAGTAGGTTTCCATGAAAGCAAAGGTAGAAGTGATGGGCAAGGCACACTACTCTTAACTGCTTTCCCATTGGCCAGAACTAGTCATGTGACATCAGTCTAACTGGAATGGAGGGCTGGAAATATGGGATTGCAAATAAATATTTGGTCAGCACTGTCTCTAGCAAACTAGTAAGTGTTGGGGCAAAGATGTCAACTTGAGTCTGCTTAGTTCCAAATTCTATACCATTTCCACATCTAACCCTCTGCCACACATTCTCTGAAGGGCAAGGTCTCTGGAATCAAGATCAGGTGTTAGGGAGAACCTAGAGGTCTAATAGGACCAAATTGAATAGATCAAATGGGAGCAGTCATGCTTAGAACAAGCGCAGCACCGTGGAATAGGAGGCAAGCTATGAGAGGAAAGAATTGGGACAGTTTAGAGGCAGAGAAAATGTGATCAATAGAGATGTCAAAGTATAAAGGCCAGAGTAAACAAGGATTTGGAGACATCAAGCAGCAATCAATACAGAGCAAACAAAGATGGATCGAGGAGAAGATGAAAGGCAGTTAAAGAAACAGCCAGGGACATATCCCACTTACACTGACAGCAGGCCATGGAATCCTCTCAATGTGCCAATTGTCAAAAAGCATGCTAGGCAGAAAGTGTGCTAAAAGTATCAAGACTACTGTTTAAAAATCCATCACTGGCTCCCAATTCCTTCACCAGTGGAACCAGGCCCATCTCTTTGCTGCATGCCAACCTTGTTACTCCCATAAACTGTTTGCAGATCTCCAAGTATGCTATACTTTTTTCATATGCCATGCCCTTTACCAGTGGGATCCCTTTCCTAGAACGATTTTTTGTCCCTTCTCTAGCCAGCTAAAATTTTCTCACTACTGTTGAAGTGACAGATACCAGAGAAGTGGTCTGAACAAACAAAAGATGGCTTCTGTTTCCACGGCAACCTGGGCCTATTTCTATTGCTGCACTTATCACCTGGTCTTTTAACTCTTGGTTTTCTTGCAGGTAAGAGCTTTTCATCCCATCACATAGCATAGAGTTTGGCCCATAGAAGGTGCTCTGTAAGTATCCACTGAATGAACAGAGCTGCAGATTGAAGTGTTTAGGTGCCATTTGATGGCATGGAGTTCTAGATCAGGTCTATGGGTTACTCAGAGAATGAATGTAAACACTAAAATCAACCTGCAAAAATTAAAAGTACCTCATGTTATCATCTGGCATAAGGCAAAGCTATATAAGTATCAG
>NW_012150841.1:6985322-7052888 GCF_000956105.1 Propithecus coquereli
AAAACAAAGTCCACCAACTACCCTTAAATATCTGTTTTAATTTTTTCAGCTTAATTTCCATATGTTAATTCATCTTTACAAAGTTTCAGCATTGTTCTATATATGATATTAAATTGTAATTATTTTTCATGTTTCTACATTATATTCACAATCATTATGTCAGTAGTTGCGTACTGGTACATTGTTTTTGCAGTACCATAATTTATTAAATTGTTCCCCTAAAGTGGTGCATTTATATAGTTTCTTATTTATGGCAACTGTGGATAAAACTAATTAACATCTTTGTCTACATACCTTTTTCCTGCTGCGTAATTGTTTTAAAAGATATGAGCATCTTTATGAGTTGCTTTATTGATCTTCAAAAGCAATTTATGCTACCATCAGCAATAAATGAGTATACCTGTTTAACCAGTAAATACTGATTTTTAAGTATCCCAATGAAATATTGGGAAGAATAAAGGCATACATTTTGGAGGCACTGGCAAAATAAATTGAGGGAACAGAGGGCATTTAAAACTTAACTTTTTAAACCTGCGCTTTTGCTGTTTAAACAAATATAGCCACAATGTAAAGCTGACAGATTTTTTTAGCTTGGTCTTCTTTAGGTTAAATTTTTCCAATGATTAATTACTTAAGGCAGTGGTTCTCAAAGTGTGATTCCTGAACCAGCAGCATTGGCATCACTTGGGAACTTGTTAGAAAAGCAAATTTGTGGCCTCTATCCTAGATCTACTAATCAGAAAATCCAAGGGTGGAGCCCAGCAATCTGTGTCTTACAAAGTCTTCCAGGTGACTTTTATACATACTAAAATTGAAGAACCAACAACAAGCTCTGCAGAGAGAGCTTGTTATTAATACTTTAACTCCATTTTGCACTTTCAACATATTTAAAGAACTTTTTCACTTTGTATTGAGAAATAACAAAAAAGTAAAAATTTTTAACGTGGGGATATTTTAACATGAAAACATTTTTTTTCCTGCAGCTTGAACTTTACAAGTGTCAGCAAAGTATTTTTAAAAATGAAAATATGGAGGTCACAACATTGATTCAAATTTTACCCTGTGTTTGCAGGGAGACTCTTTATTTCACTCTTGTAGTTAGTTATTTGCAATGGTTCCTGTGGAACTGAGGCGAAGAAATTAAACTGTACTTAGAAGAAAAATGTGAGGTTTGTAAATAGTGTCCCAAACACATTAAAGTTTTAAAATAATTACATCTTGATTTGCATGGAACTTTACATTTTCCCAGCTTTCCATATTCATTGTGTTAACACTTCTGATTGCAAGAAACAAAAATCTAACTCAAACCAGTTAAGCAAAAAGGAGGATTTTTTGACTCAAAGCATGGAAGCTGGGGGTCAAGCTGGGATTCAGGGATGATTAGAATCAAGGACTCTCTCCATTACCTGTCTCTGCTTTTCTACTGCCTTCTTCCACATAGTCATGGCTACCCAAAACATGACTACCTGAAATATGGCTGCCTGAAATTCCTTGACTCAAATGATGGTGATGATGACGATGATATACTAATAATTGACTCAGTGAGTATTTCATATATTCTAAGTACTACAGTGAATACATGTAACTTACAGAGATTATGTATTATTTATTATGCACACGTTAAATGTAAGAAGACTGAGACTTAAGGAGTTGATAATTTAATCAAAATCACAATTAGAAAGTGGCTAAATCAGGACCCAAACTCAGGAAGTCTGATATCAGAGTCCATGTTTGAGATCACTGGGCAATATTTGGGTAGTTAAGAGTGGCCAAAAGGGCCATTCATAAAGAGTTAGGGACTTCCATTTGAGCCACATAATTAATGTAGAAAAAGGACATTTTCTAGGAAACATAGAGTGTTGTTTTTCAGCAGAGAATGCAATGTCAGGCCACTAAATCCAACCTGGACAATTAATTCTGACTGTGAGGCATGTTTACTACCCACACTTCACAACTTCAGAAAGCTGAGTAATTTGCCTTAGTTGATTCAGCGATTCGGCAGCAGCGTTTGAACTAAAATGTGGTTTTTGACCCAGAGATCAGTGCTCTTTTCATTACACTATCGAATACCTCCCTATCTGATTCATTCTATTCGCTGAATTAACTTGTTCTTCCAGGTACCCACTGAGAGTTCTCATTTCTGCTGCAATGGTATGAGCTGTTCAGCCTTGGCTTGATAGACCCTGTGTTAAGTCTTCTCCTTTCCCCCTTCAGCCCACCCAGCTCTTCAGGAAAACTAAGAGGCAGCATCTTCTAGGCCCCTGTTGTGGTTGCTGAACACCTCTATCATAGCAAGTATCTTATTTACTTCTACTTGTTTATTGGCATGCATGTATCCCCACCAGAATATAAGTACAGCAAGAACAGAACCCAAGTAGCTCTACCTGTATACCCAGACAAGTGTAATGTAAATCACATATTAAGATTGTAATATATACTTGCATGGGTAAATAGTTTGGGACTATCCATTCACTCATTTCACAAATATCTATTGAACAACTCTTCTGAAAGACTGTGAGGGGATAATGACCTCAAGGGATTCACTGTCTTAACAGGAGAGACAAGTCATGGGCTGTAAATAACAATAATACAAGGTAGAAACCAATCTTTCTAGAATGAAAACCTTTCCCACACTCGGTGTCAGCAAATGGCTATAGCAAATGCAACTCAGGCCTGCCCCTGTAACACAGATGTTTATTAAAGTGAATCAGACGAATGGAAGTTTCATTCAGTCTTGAATGCCACTACTTAAATGGGCCTACAATCTATAATCACTAGGTTATTGTTTTCTGTTGCTAACGTTGGTTGATTTACCTTTGTAAGTGGACATTTATACTAACCTAACAAATCTACTTTAGGAAAATAATATGTACCTTGCTGGGTTAATAGTACCTTCTGGGGTTATGGTAAGAATTAAATGAAATATGTCTGTAACACATTTTATATAATGAGTATTCAAAATTGTTTTTTGGCATTAGAGGTATTAAAATAAGTTCTGAGAATTACACATCCAAAAAAAGTGTATCAATTAAAACCTATATTTGAGAAATTGAATCATTGTTCTATGTTAAAGAAAATCCTTGCTAGGCTTCAAGCATGTGCATATGAGACTATTCCTAGAATCTGGGCCCTGCTGTTTTTTTTTTAAATTTTTATTTTAATTATTTAATTTTTATTTAATTATTTTTATTTTTATTTTAATTATCTGGGTGTGTCCATCACCCAGATAGTGTGCATTGTACCCGTTAGGTGTGATTTGACCTATCCCCTCCTTACCTCCTCCCGTCTGCTTCATTTCTGTTGAATTTTACTACCATATGTGCACATGAGTGTTGATCTATTAGTTTCAATTTAGTGGTGAGTTCATGTAGTATTATCCCAGACTTGTTTGAAACCAGACTTCCTTACTTCAGTGATGTAAAATCTGGAAGTGACAACTCAAATAATGGTTCACAGTTTACCCTGCAAAACAACCAGATAACTGAATCCCAAATAGTGCCTTATTTGGAATACTTTCTTCCTTTTCCCTATATATTTAACTCTTTCATTTTCTTCTCAGAGAAATCTGCTGAATGCATACCTGAGGGACATGGCTATCCCTTGCATGGCTATCCCTTACAAGGCAAGAAAATACATTCAGCTTTGTTTCTTACCATCCAACATTTGTCTTCTGGCTTCCTTGAATTATGGAAGAGGTATAGTTCCCTTTGTATCTGAGCTTAAAAGAAATGAACATATTGGGGACAGCCATCATAGAATATATTAGGTAATTAAACATGAAATGTCTGATTTTGAATCAAAAGTAGAGTTTATTGTACCTCAAACAAGAAGGGGTACAATTAATCAAAGTGTGCACCTAAACTATCGACACAGTTTTGCCATCTTAATGGTAGCTTGTTTATACCAGCAGCGAAGAAGCCCGGAGAGTGAGTGGCGATGAAATTGCAAAAGGCGTTTTCCACAGCTTCTTGAGAATTGAATATTTTTCCTTGCAAGAAGTGGTCCAAAGCCTGGAAGAAGTGGCAGTCAGTTGGTGCAAGGTCTGGTGAATATGGTGGATGACAGAGAGTTTCCAAGTCCAGCCTCTGTAGTTTGAGCAGCGTTGTTTATGCAACATGTGGTCGAGTGTTGTCTTGCAAGATGATTGGCCTGTCTCTATTGGCCAATCTCGGCTGCTTAACTGCAAGCATCCTCATCATTTCATCCAGCTGTTGCAGTAGACATCTGCTGTAATAGATTGACCAGGTTTCATGAGGCTGTAGTGGATGATAACAGCACTGGACCACCAAATAGACACTATTAGCTGTTTTTGATGAATATTTGGTTTTGGACCGTGTTTCGGCACTTCATCTTTATCCAACCATTGTGCTGAACACTTGAGATTGTCAAAAAGAATCTATTTTTTATCACACTTAACAATATGGCATAGAAATGGTTTGCCTTTATGTTGTGACAGCAAAGAAAGGCAAGCTTCAATATGATTTCTCTTGTGATGCTCATTTAATTCACACGGAACCAATTTATCCAGCTTCTTTTTACCTTGCTGATGTGTTTCAAATGGTCCAATATTGTTGGAATAGTAACATGAAACCTTGCTGCTAATTCAAGTGTAGGTTGAGATGGATTCACTTCCATTACGGCTTCAATCTCATCATTATCCACCTTGGTCGCTGGTTGCCCATGTGGCTCATTTTCAAAATTAAAATCACCAGAATGGAACTTCTAAAACCATCAACATATTATGCATTTGTTAGCCACATCCTTCACAAACACTTTGTTGATATTTTGAGCTGTCTGTGCTGCATTGGTTCCATGACAGAACTCATCTTCGAAAATGACACGAAATTTTGACTTATCCATGGTTTCACAAAAATTCCTGTAAAAAGAAATTGACAGATAATCACAAGCCAAAACATGCCTTTGCAAGACTGAGGATGTACCTTTACAATAAAAATCAAACAAGAAGTGTCAAGGTGAAATGTCAGAGATATCAACTGTCAAACTTAGTACTTAAGGAAATTAGACATTTCATACTTAATAACTTAAATCAAATCCTCCCAGCCTAATAAAGTGCCCAAAAGGGTGATGATATTAAATTTTTGTGGACTGGAAAGTCACAGTTTGCACCTAAAAGGATAGAACAGCCTTCAAAAATTTTGGAATTGAGAAGAAAGATACCACTTATAAGTGGAAAATTATACTAACAATTTCTTTTCATTTTTAAAGTTATATCCTTCTATATGTTGATAAGGTTGTATTTGTTTGCTTGTCCATCCTCTACATTGACAATTTATTTGCATACATTGTGGTACTCTTAAAGAGAGTTCGGATAAACAATACCATGGATTTCTGTTTCTTCTTTTATCATATCTAACTTTTTCTAGGTAAAATCATGTTTAAAAAACATAAAGGGGTTTTGAAATAGGTCATAAAATAAGCAACTTGAGGGATAAGGGTAGAAATAAATGTGGGAGGAAGGGGAGACATTCTCATTCATTTTGCTCTCTTTTATTCTGGTTACGTGAAAAGGGTTTCTTTTAAGAACTGATTGTGGACATATGAGGCTTCCTTCAAAGCTGCATAATTGGTAGTCTTCTTTCCAAGGACCAAAGCACACATTAAAGATGTGATTTTGGGAAGTAATTGACCTTTTACCCCAAACTTTACCTGCCTATCTACTATCTGTCAAATTAATCATGTTCAGTGTCTTCCTCCTTTCTTTACTCCTTTCTCCATCCCTTCCTTCTATTCTGTGCTTTCTCTCTCTCCTTCTATCTCTCTCTCTCTCTCTCTCTCCCCCTCTCTCTCCCCCTCCCTCCCTCTCCTTTCTCTTCCTACATATCATCCCTTACCACACTTGAGCCTATGTCCTTTTTCCCAGCCCTCTCTCTTTAAAATTGCTTGTTGTAATTCTGACTCAGAGAGCACAATGACTTTCGGCATAGGACTCTTAGCTAATGCCCCATAAGTTTAGAGAGAAACGCATTAGCTATTATTTAATTTGTCAAGCGGCAGCAGGACTTAGTAGTTAGAATATGAAAAAACTAAGAGGAATCCCACATTTGCTGATTAGTGCAGATGATGAATGCATTATCTATGCTGGGGTTTGATGACTGTGTCTTTCCCCTGCAGATACAGGCAGATATTCCATTATGTGAGTGATGTAGCCAGATGTAATGTATGTGTAACTCTAAAGGAGATGGGTTCTGTGGTTTACTGTTGTCTGTAGGCCTTTAAACATTACAGCAGTAATTCTCCTCTTGTGCTGGCTGCTCAAGAAAGTTTTATGAACCTCAGCACTTTCACTGCCAAAAGGTTAAAGGTTGCCTGGAAGACTAAGGGGAAAGGTTCCAAAACCTCCACCATATATTCTGTCCTTGAAGGTGTTATGTGACATACCGATGAAGAAAAGAAAGAGCCAGCAAAATTCTGCATAGCAAAATAATGACAAATAATGTCTGGCTTTTGTGATTACAACCAAAGCCATTCAGGCATACCACAGCTTTTAGAAAGTCAATACTTTAAAAAATGTATTGATTGTTACCAGGACCTTAGAGAATGGCTCAGAATTTCCAGTTGATCGTTCTAAGAACATCAAACTTTCCCAGACAGGAAATAATCACCAGAGATGTTAAAATTATGTATAAAATTTTGGCGCTTTCATTTGGAAAGGTATGAAAGAGTAATCAAAGTTAGCATAAGTACTAACAATAACCACAAAATGATTCTCCCACTCCCCAAATTTATTTGTTTACCATTAAAAATAATTTAATACAAGCAATGTAAGAGGAAGGCAAATTTTCAAATTCTAAACTAGAATGTTATCTGTTAATAAACAATTCTTGATTGTGAACACATTATAATGAAAAAAATAAGAGTTTTAGAGTCAAAGTTGAGACCAAAGCTCTTTGGATCAGTTAGTAATATGCCCCTGGGGAATTTAACCTCTTTAAATCTCTTTCTTCTCTGTGAAATGGAGATATTGATCTGCCATGGTATTTAGTGTGTGCTTAACAAAAGTTATGTTATATTATTTTACTTTCCCTGATTATAATATGATGGAAGGATTAGCAGCCTTATTTTTGTTGTTGTTGTTGTTGTTGTTGTTGTGCACAGAGATCCCTAAAGACATCTAACTTTTGAGAAAACATCTGCTATTCTTGCTTTATCTGGAATGCTCTGATTGAGTTTTCAATAGGAAGCAAAAGGACAGACTGGATGACTTCTCAGGGCTTCTTGGGACTAGGGTGACTTAGTCACTGTAAGAAATTTAAGCATCTATTTCTTAAATAATGTCTGTGCAGAGCAAGGCAACACTGCTCCTTGCCACTTTGTGTTTCTTTTTTGGCCCCTGTCTCATGGTCTGTCTTTTCTTTAACTGAGCCAACTCCTGGTTAATGAGTCCAATGTGTTTGCTGCTGTGCACTCCCAGGAGCTTATTGACATGCCACTTTGGATTACAGGAAGCGTCAGTGATATATAAAGTGAAAATGTAGTAGGAACTTTCACTTTAATAATTGTTATTCACCAGTGTTCCTGTACAATATTATTTCCAAGCAACTAAATTTCAGAAGAGTGCAAGAGAGTTACTTAGTCATGTTAAAGAGTATCTGAGTTCTGGGTTTTATCTATGATATCATGGTAATTCTGAGAGATGGATTCATTTAGACTCCCTGGGTTATAGGTTCTGCACACATAAAATGGAAGTATATGCCCTCTCCCAGATTTGAATGATAATGAGGAATAACCACAGATACTGCAAATGAAAATCACTAATTATATAAAATAAAACTAGGACTTTAAACTCTAATTTGAGGCTTTATTAATCAGTTTGTACGTCTTTACTTGGGCACCAAGAGATCACAAAATTGTTACCTACACTGTTGCACATTTTGGAACTTGTACAAAATTTGTACTCTGTCTTTTTGACTTTCTGCAACTCATTTATTATGACAAGAATTACATGTGAATAATAGAAAAAGATTTTGGCCATATGCAGGTTGTTACAGTTAACATTCTTTGAGAATGGAGATTCATACCTAATGAAATCATTTCATTAATTAAGGAGGGAGCATCCCATCAGGCATTCAAGTAACTGTGGGTTTGATTTCAGATCTATTTGGATTTCTGGTAATTCTCATTAGAACATATGGTTACAGATCCTGGAAACACGTCTGTGTTTCTTTGTGAAAATCTTCTTTTTAAGGGGCAAAACCTACTTAAAGACGTGATTCTAGGAAATAATCTGACCTGTCTTTTGTCAAATAGAGCCCAAGTGGAGAAGGATAGAATCTGAAGTATTAAGTCTGAACAAGAATGAGTTCCTGTTGTGGACAGTGGGAAAGACTGCCCTTATTTGGGTGAGGGCTCTAGTGGACTTTTGGAAGGACATAGGAAACAACAATTTATTGAGCTCTGCTGTGTTCAAGGCTCTGAATATCCTTATTTACATATGTCACATTGTTTAATTATCCCAACAACCAGCATATTCTGTCCTTGTAGGCAAGCTACACACAAAGCCAAATTACAATCATAGGGTTCTTTTATGAGTATAGAATCAGTCAAAAAAGAGTTGGTTGTATAATATGAATGTTTAATGTTTGTGACAACTTTCCTGTTAAATACACGCCTGCACACATAGATCAGAGAGTTTGTGTCCCTGAGTCTGATCTACCTCACTCTAGGGTGGTTCTTGGGTAGGTAAAACATTTGCCTTTTTTAAATTTCAGAATATTATCGGGGTACAAACACTTTGATTACATATATTGCCTTTGCACCACCCACGTGAGAGCTACAAGTGTGCCCATCCTCCAGACACTGCGCACCATACCTGTCCTCCCCGCTCCCACCTGCCCGACACCCGATGATTGTTACTTCCATATGTGCACATTAGTGTTGATCAATTAGTACCAATTTAATGGTGAGTACATGTGGCGCTTGTTTTTCCATTCTTGTGATACTTCACTTCGAAGAAT
Organism: Propithecus coquereli; assembly: GCF_000956105.1. NCBI lineage: Eukaryota > Metazoa > Chordata > Mammalia > Primates > Indriidae > Propithecus > Propithecus coquereli. The sequence continues at coordinate 6,994,298 of NW_012150841.1, forward strand.
GGGCTCCAGCTCCATCCAGGATAATACAAGGGCTATTAGCTCACCATTGTTTTTATGGCTGAGTAGTACTCCATGGTATGCATATACCACATTTTATTAATCCACTCATGGATTGATGGGCACTCGGGATAATTCCACATCTTTGCAATTGCGAATTGTGCTGCTATAAACATTCGGGTGCAGATGTATTTATTGCAATCTCACTACTGGGTATTTACCCAAAGGAAATATTTGCCTTTTAGGATTTCTCTTTTCTGTGTTCTGTGGCTGACCACCCCTATTCTGATAGACCTGGGAGAAAGTATTTCTTTAAGATGACTGTATTAGTTTTTATTGCAAAATAAGCAAAATCTCAGTGGTTGTGGTGTCCAGATTTATTTCCAAGCTGCTAGATTTGTAGGTCAGCCATGATTCAGCTAATCTAGGCTGAACTTAGATGGACCACATTGGACACCAGGCTTCTGGTCAGGTTCAAATCTGTTCCTTCTGTCTTCTGGGGCCAAGGCTGGAGGAGCCATGGTTCCCTGGAACATGCTCTTCTAATGGCAGATGACAGTAGCACAAGATGGTAAGCAGAAACAGGTGATATTTCTTAAGGCTTCAGCTTGGAACTGTCACACTGTCACTTCCTCAATAATTTATCTACTAAATAAACTCCCAGGGCCAAGCTTAGCATCAATGGAGTGGGGAAGTATACTCTTATCAAAAGGGGAGTTAAACTGAAAATATTATAGATAAAAATTCTCTAAGGAAAGAGAGGGGGGAGTGAAGAATTGGGAACGATGGTCCAATCTATCACAGTGACTCTGAAGATATGTACTTTAATCCATTATGTGTTATTTCATAGTTTCATTCTCAGAGGACTAGTTTCTTTAGATTCTTGGGGGTGGCAAAGGAGCACAGCATCTTATTTTTGCTTTCTGTTCCTCCCTTGCAGGGAGTGGGTATGATTGAAACTTCTACTTTGCCTTTGAGCATTTGCTCTGTGAGCCAAACTGACTTTTATCTCTGCCACCAGGTATATTAATGCTGTAAAGAATTGTGCAAGAGGTCAAAAACCTGGGGGATGCCTTACTTGGCCTGATGTCAAGATAGGTGACAAATTCTATTAAATCAGAACCTTTTCCCTTCCTGGTAAATCAGCCTCATCTATCTTTGCTAAAGGTAATTTACAGGCCATCCCAAGGCATCAGTGATATTTGAGTATCTGTGTTTCTGCTATATTGGTTGCTCTTGAAAATTAAATTCCTCATCTATCTCACTAAATATAAAGATGACTATTTCATTCTGAAAAATTATAAAATACATCATATTTATGGGACAGGGTATAAAACATATATACAGATCAAGGCTAATTATAAAGCTGTATTTTATGTTATGAATATAGCATAATTTCTTGATCTATTCATCTTGTTGATGAACATTTGAATTTTTTCCAGTTTGGGACTATTATGAGAAATGCTTCTATGAACATTTTGCGTATGTCTCCTGGGGCAATTGTGTTTCTCTTGAGAGTTTCTCTAGTATACAAAACAAGGAGTGGACTTTCTGAGTCAAAGAATATGAACAACGAATCAGTTATCTGTTTCTGTATAAAAAGAACATTTTAGACATAGCAACTTAGAACAACCGTCATTTTATTTGCTTACAAATTCTGTGGGTCAGCAATCTGGGCTGGTTTCAGCTAGGTAGATCTACTGCTGGTCTGTCCTGCGCTTATTCATATGGTTGCCATCATCTGGCAGCTCAACTAGAATGAGATGGTCTAAGAGTGCCTCATTCATATATCTGGCCATCAGTGCTGGCTGTTAATCAGACCTCTTTCTCCATGTGGTCTCTACTTCTCAAGGACTAGCTTCGTTTCTTAGTTTAGTAGTTGCATGTCAGCAAAGGGGCAAGAGTGGAAGCTGCAAGGTCTCTTGAGGCCTAGGCCCAATATTCCCACACCTTCACATCCACCTCATTCTACTACAAGTAGTCAAAGCATGCCACAAGGCCAACTCAGAATCAAGAATATAGAGAAATAGACTACCTGCGGATGGCAGGAGCAGCAAGGTCATATTGCAGTGGGGACTTGCCTACAGATATAGGAAGAATTTGTGGTCATGTTTTGTAGAAGACACATCTCTAACTTTACTAGGTAATGATGAACCACTTTTCAATGTGGTGTATTTTAAAATTTTTACCACCATTGGTAGCAAATGAGAATTTTCATTGCTCTATTTCCTTTGCAGCTCTTGGTAATGTTAAATTTCTAAATTTAACTGCTGAATATTTAATTGAATGTTGTTTTAATTTACATTTTCCTAATTAGTAATGAAGTTGAGTATCTTTTCTTATGTTTATTTGCTATTTGGATTTCCCATTTTATAAAGTGCCTAAGCCTTTTTTAGACCATTTTTCAGTTAGCTTGCTTTTGTTATATTTTTAAAGACTAATGGAAGATTTTGGTATATTCTGAGTGTTAGTCCTTTGTTGGTTATAAGATTTTGGATTATTTATTCCTTTTTTTTATGGTGTATTTTAATGAAAATTTCTTAATTTTAGTAGCACAATTCAAGTGATCTTTTCCTTTTGTTTAATGCTGCTTATGATTTAAGAAATTTATTTATGAAAATCCTATCTTATTCTGATGATGTAAAGATAGCCTCCTGTATTACTACCTAAATACTTTTAAGTTTTCTTTCATGACTAGATTTCTTTTTTTTATTAATCTGGAGCCAATTTTTGTAGCAGTAGTAGTAGTAGTACTAGCAGTAATAGTTATTGTTGTTATAGCTGACTTTCTAATGGGTGAAAAACCTTGCTCTTATTGAGGTTTGAGGGAGTTATTATCAGCTTATTTCCTAACTGAAAATAAGGTTATGGAGTTAGGTAAATGGAAGTAAAAATATCTGCTTAAACTGTTAAAAATGAGACATTTATGGGTCCTGAGGACAGGACCTTTTTTTTTTTTCTTACGTGTGTTTTATTTTTTTTTTTCGTTCTTTTATTTCAGCATATTATGGGGGTACAGATGTTTAGGTTACGTATGTTGCCCTTGGTCCCCCCCGCCAAGTCCGAGTTTCAAATATGTCCATCCTTCGGGTGGTGCGCATTGCACTCCTTGTGTATACCTTTTGAAAGGAGCAAGCCTGGAAGAACTGAGCCCATAAGCACCTCCGAATCCAATCACTTTGATAAGAACCTCCTCCTCCCTTCCTTGAGAAGACATGCCTGAGGTCATATGGAAGAAGAAACTAAGTGAAATCCTTCCTTTTTTTCCTATTTTAGAATGGAGTGGAAATTTTTCTCTCACTGGAGAAACTTGGGGACTAGGGAATAATATCACACGCCTTGCCAACATTTCTTTTCATTACTAAAGAAATGAATGAAAGTGAGAACTTTATATAGCTCTACTTTGCTTGTATGAATGAGTTCCTTTTAAAACTCTTGAACCAGGCAATGAAGTAATGAATTATACTGACGTTCTAGAGTGTATTGTAAAGTGAGCTCAGCTAGATAAGAGTCAGGAGGCTTGGGTTCCAGGTTTTGCTGCTATTGATGATGTCCAGAAAGAAGTTCTCTTCATTTTCAGGGCTTCAGATTCATCACTTGCAAAATAAAAGAGTTTAACAAAATGATTTTTAAGGTCCCTTCCATCTCTGACAATTGTTCATTCCATGATGGCAGTCAGTTGGGTCTGTTAAGAGATAGTATGTTCCAGAAGTCTTATCTACAGTGCCAGCATGGTAAAACTTTACCTAGCTAGCACCAATGGTCCATGTAGCATTACTGATACAACTGCTATAATATTAACTTGGTTTTTTGATAGCAACAGTTTATATGGAGTGCAATCATATATTTTATATATGTAAACACAGAACAATTCTCACAAAATAAAAATGGACCTTTTGTGTATATCACTTTTAGATTCTAATAAAATGTTAACCTGATCCTATTGTTGTAAAATAAACAATGATTTTTTTAAGTATAAAATTGTTTATAAGACACTGCCTCACTTATCCATTTTCATGTGTTGGAAAGGTGATTCATGAGATCTAGCTTGTAATTAAAACTTTACTGGTGGGCTTTCTGAGGAGGCCTTTGGGACTATAGTCTCTTTCCTTTAAGAGAATGGCAAGGCAATAATAGAACTTGATTAGTACATATAGATTTTTTTCCTTCATCTAATGATTAAGGTAAGTGAGATTGTTGTTCCCATTAAAAGCTCAGGCAATCTTTACCAATTACTCTGTGGAATATTTGACTAAAATGAAAATAAAGTTCTCATTTAGTATTTTTTTTCTTTTTTTTTATTTCAGCATATTATGGGGGTACAGATGTTTAGGTTACGTATGTTGCCCTTGCCCCCCCCCCCCAAGTCCGACTTTCAAATATGTCCATCCTTCGGGTTGTACGCATTGCACTCTTTGTGTATACAAATACCCGTCCGTATTTATTCTATTATTTTCAAATATATTACATTCTTTTGATGCTAACTTATTTATACTACCTGTCAGACACAAAGACTTAGAATAGACACTCATTCCAATTTAGTCATTGGGTACTTCTGCCCTCCTGAAAATCCAAATTTATGTTAACAGAAGCAATATGAACTTCTTATGTTGTAATAATTAGTACAGATACAGTTATTTTAGAGAATAATTTTTAAGTTACTTTTTAAAGACTCTAAAGTCTTAAAATGGAAAATAAACAGGATCTCTTCAGGCTCATAACTTTAGATGTAATCCAGAAGGGCTTATTAATTAATTGGTCAAGGAAACACTATGATGTAATATTAAGAGAATGGCTTTTGGTCTCTGACTGCCCAGGTCTGTTACTAACAATCTGTCTGACTTTGGTTAATTCATTCAAACTCTAATTCAGTGATTTTCAAAATTTAGTGTTTATCAGAATCATCCAGAAGGTCTGTTAAAGCACAGACTCCTGGGCTCCCCTCCCAGAGTTTCTGATTCAGTAGGTCTAGGGTGGGGCCCCCAAATCTGCATTTCTAACAAGTTCCCAGGTGATACTGCTGGTCTCCAGACCATTCTTTGTGAGTCTTTACCCTAAGTCAGTTTCAAGGGAGGATAATAATACCTCTTGGAATGGTTGTCAGTATTAAATAAGTTGCTGTCTATTAGACACCTTGGGACCAAGCAAGTCCAAAGGTGTCTGACTAATAGGAAAATTTTAATTAGTACTAATACTTTCCTTTCCCCTCTGTCTCTCTCTTCCTCCAATAAACACTAACAAGGTGCTCTGTGGAATATGATGGATGAATAGGGCAAGAATCCTATCTTCATGAATCTTTAATTAAATGGAAAAAAAGAACACGTGACAATTTAAAAAAATAAGGAGATCATTAAACAATGAAATGCTAAATTACTTTTTATATTTATTTATTGGCATTTGAGGATTCCAGAAGAGGGAGAGATCACTGGGGGCTGTTACTGGCCAGGGAAGGCCTCACTGAATAGGTGAGATTTAATCAGCTCTAGAGCAAGAAGTTCTATATTATTAATACCTGCAGGCTGGTAACAGATTATGAAAAAAAAAAAAAAAAACAACTAAAAACCAGGTGGAGGGATTTAGACTGAAAGTGTTTAGCACCAGGATGGGAAAATATTTTAGGCTTTGGAACAGAGGAATAATATGATGAAAGTCTTTCTTGGGGAAAACAAACCCAAATGGAGTGCGCAGGAAGTTAGGCTGTGAAAAATGTGATACCACTCCCTCCTCTAAGAGGCTGTTACAGCAGTGGACAAACCAGCTTGGCTTGCACTGGGAGCAGATGAAGCGCAGACTAGACCAAGCTTACAGGAAGAGTTTTTCAAGTATCTGTCTTCTGTTGTATAGTTGTTTGCATCTGCTTCCCTACTAGAGTGTGGGGCTTATTACTTTCGATTACATAGTACATCTTATTGTGCCTTTCACAGACAGGTGGTTGTGTGGTAAATGTGGACTGAAATAAATTAAAGGAGTTTTGAAAAGTCTTGGTGATGACTGGTCATGTGGGAGAAAGGACAAAGTGACAAGGAGAATGATAACTCTGATAAGCAGGGCTTCAAGATTAGTGTTAATGTTATGTATAAACAGGGAAGTTTGGACAGGCAGCCAGTTAGGGGTATAATGATTTTACTATAGATGTGGCATTGATATAATAAACATCCAGGCATCCAGATGGAAATGTTCAGAGACTTCAGCCCATGCAAAAGATCGAGATGGAGGTTGTGAAGATTGTTGGACTGTGGAATCACAGCTTAGGAAGGACTCTCAATTTTACTGTAATTCCTTATCTAATATAGGAACTGACCCTAGACCCTATTGCTCAAAGTGTGGTTTCCAGACCATCAGCATTGATATCATGTGAGAGCCTGTTAGAAATGAGGAATCTGGAGCCCCACCCCAGATCTAGTGAATCACAGCCTGCATTTTTAAAAAATCCCTAGGGGATCTGTGTCGACATTAAAGATTAACATGCACTGCCTATGTACCATTCCTGATTTATACTCACAGTTTTCATATTTCTAGTGAAGGAAGGCTTATTAGCTCACAAGATAATCCATTTTCTTCGGGCATCTCTAATTGTAATAGTTTAGACCTAGACATACTCTGTGGGGAAAATTATGTATAAAAATGGTCTCAACCTTGACTACAAATTTGAAACACCTGGGGACCTTTAAAAACTACTGATGCCTACACTACATACCCACTAGAATAGCTAAAATTAAAAAAAGACTTACCATTTGCCCCAGAAATTAAACTTATAGGTATTTATGCAAGGAAAATGAAATTATATGTCCAAAAAAAGACTTGTCCAAGCATGTTCATACTAGCCTTATTCATAACCCCAAACAGGAAACAGATGTCTATCAGCAGAAGAATGGATTTTAAAAATCATGATATATTCATTCAAGGGATTACCACTCAGCAATAAAAAAGAATAAACTGATGATACATTTTACAACAGAGATGGGCCTCAAAAACATGATGGTAAATGAGGGAAGCCAGACACAAAAGGTATATACTATTGGATTTATTCATATGAAGTTCTAGAATACACAAAAATAATCCGTGGTGGTAAAAATCAGAACAATGGTTACCTTTAGGAGGTAGTGGGGTGAGGATTGGTTGTAAAGCGACTTGAGGGACCTTTCTGGGGTGTCAGAAATAGTCCATATTGTGATAAGAGGGTGGGTTACACAGATGTATACATTTGCCAAATAATATTAAAGATTTGTTCATTTAATGAAAAAAAAATCCAATGCTTGGGTCACATGTGAAAGGTTCAGATTTAACTGTTCTGGGAATGCAGTGTGGGTGTCAGAACCTTAAAAACCTTACCAGGTGATTCTAATGAGCAGCCAAGTTTGAGCCACTGGTTATTGGATGTGGAGAGGGACAGTGCATGATCCTATGGGTGGGGGAAGAAAGCAGAAGGGACAAAGGAGATGGGAAAGGAATAGTTGAGAGAACAGGAGGGAATGTAGGAAAGGATAACATCAAGGAAACCAAAGAAAAGGGGAATTCGCGGGCAGATTCAACAGGAGTAGAAAGTATAGTCATGAGTCAGAAAATGATGTTTCCATCAATGATGGACAACATATACTAACAGTGGTTGCAAAAGATCATAATACTGTATCTTTTTCATGGTTAAGTATGTTTAGACAAACAAATACTTACCATTGTGTTATAGTACTCAGTACAGTCACATGCTGTACAGGTTTGTAGCCTAGGAGCAATAGGCTATGCCATGTAGCCTAGGTGTGCAGTAGGTCGTAGGATCTAGGTTTGTGTAAGTATACTCTACAGTGTTCACATAATGATTAAATCACCTAAAAATGCATTTCTCAGAATGTATCCTTGTTGTTAAGCGATTCATGACTGTACTGTATAAGTCAATCAGAATGAAAATGAAGCAAAAAGTCTACTCTCATAAGGTCATTCGAATAGAAATGTGAGGATGGTAACAGATTACAGTGTAAATGAGGAAATTTGCAAAAGAAAAAAAACCAGCAGTTGCAACATAAACTGGGGTGACCTTAAATAGAATGTGCCTGCAAAACCAAATGTGACTTACTTTTATCTTCATATAAGTGATGTAGTATTCCCATGGAATTCAAATATTCTAAAAATGTTTAGTTATCAGACCCTTATTCTTGAGGAACAGTTTTTTTCTCTAGGGAAATCCTCAGCATACAGCCTCCCTCTTTGGGTGGTTGTAAGAGAAGTTATAAATGTTTTGTTTGGTTTGCTGACATTATGCAAGAACTAAATGTCTTTGTTGTAAGGCAGTTTCCAAATGTAAGTTGATCCCATAGCAAGGGCCCCTGGAAGAGAGTTATTATAAAGATTTTGGAAAGTTTTATAACCAACTGTCCTATCATTTCTAAATAGCATTGTAAATATTGGCTTCTGTCAACCTTAAACTACACACTTCTACATCATGTGTCAGAGTTAAGTATTATTTTCCCTAAAGCCTTCCAGGAAACCACATAAAAATTTTGTCCTGGTTCTGTTTTTCAGTGAAAAACTCAAATTGAAACAGTAGCTAGAGAATTGAATGAGGAAAAATATGCATGACGGGGAGAAATTTGAGCCTAATACTTTTTTGCAGCACTTGTCTCTTACCTAATCCAGAGTCTCTTAAAGGGTAAAGGACCCTGAAAACCTTGAGTAGGATTTTCTACAGAGGTCCTTTGACCCAACCATGAGGGAAATCTCTATGGATACTTCTAGAGAGAAATTCTCTGTGCTCATATGTCAGTTATCTGCACTGAGAGATTGATTTGGGCTCTCTAATAGGAAGAAGAATGAACCATTTCATATGTTACGAATTAGTGTTTCAGATTCAATGTTCAGTGTCAGAGAAACAGATATCTGCTCATCAGCATCCTCTCCTGAAGGCATCACAGCAAATAGCACAGAAACATTTGGACAGTCTGTGTCCTATCAAATTCAAATACCCTTACCTGAGTCACATCACTCTTTCCAGGACAGTTAACACAGCAGGCAGTTCAGAGTAATGAGCTCTGTTTGATGTCCCTGAAGTTGATGTCCAGCATGCTTGTTGTATTAACAAGCTGGTGTGTCCAGAGACAGCAGAATAGAACAACAACAATCAGACCTTAAACAAATTTTCCTGCTTGACAGTGACAAATTAAGGTACTGCCACCTCTGGCAGAATGATGGACCTTGAAGCAGTATTAGCTCAAAAGCTTTGGTTTTCAGAAGTTTGTGAAGTAGAACTCTCTGCCTTCTGTCCGGGATAAGATTTTGACACAAGGGGAAGATGTTTTGGTTAACAAGATCCAAGATTTCTTCCTGTACTCTTGTCCCCTGACTCCAATTCCCACCCCGCTTGCCTCTCTTCACTCCCACAGCTACAAGAAGAGCTTGGGAAATTTACTTTATGACCTACTGCTTATTTACATCACTACCATAGCCTATCTGTAAATAATAGTATGCACAAAAGGCAGAAATGTTCAAGAGTCTAAATGTTAAAGATTTAGATATTTTGTGTATGATAAGAAAGTGAGAAATGAGAGGTTAAAGTTACAAACAGGAGGGGTTCAAGATGGCAGACTAGAAGCATTTCATGCCTGCCTCCTCCACCTAGCAGAACCAAAGTAGTGTACAGACAGTCACACTTCAAGTACATTATCCAAGAGAGAACACTGAAATTTAACAGAGAAATCACAGGGAACACAAAGAGCAGGGAAGGAGGAGGGGAAGCAGTCTCCCTGGCTGGGATCAGCTGGGAGTTGGGAGTGACTTCCCAACATGAAGAAAGGGTGAGTAATAGATGTCTAGTGCCCCACATCCCCACTGTGGAATCTTGTAATCCTGGCAGCAAGAGAAGCCCTTGATCCTCCCAACCCCTGAAACAAACATAGGAAGTTTCCAGAAGTCTTTGGGACAGAACTGCTCCAGGAAAGGAGCTTATGATGGGTCCCACACCCTTTCTGAGATCTAAGCAGCTACAGCAAGTCACCATTTTCCAAACTAACCTCTGGCAAATTGCACACGGTCCTGGGACCCAGCAGTGCCAGAACCAGGGCACTACAGAAACTTAAGCTGTTGTTCCTGGGACAGGGGAGCCAGCAGGGAGTTCTCCTACTGCCAAGGATAGGAAGCCAGTGAAGTGTGAGAATACCCTCTGAAACTAATATAGGGAGCTGCCCATAGACTGTGGGACAGAAATGATGCAGGTATCCAGGTTGGGAGCTTATAATGGGTCCCCATACCCTTTCTGAGACCTAAGCAGCTACAGCAAAGTGCCATTTTCAAAACTAGCCTTTGGCAAACGGCATGCTGTCTTGGAACCCAGTGGTGCTGGGACTGGGGCATAAAGAAAACTTGGGCTGTCCTTACTGGGCAGGGGAGCAAACTGGGAGCACTCCTGCAGCCCGGAATAGAAAGTGAGTGAGGCCTAGGCATCAGTAGCTGGTGACAGAAAGCGAGTGCTACTGGAATCTGAGACAGGGACATGAGTGGAGTGTGAGTTGCCACTAGGAATTGGTCATGAACTGGGCAAGGGCTCCTTTAGCCAGGGCAAAGGGATGAGCCCCACCAGGACTGGGACATGAAGGAGATGTGTGTCCCCTACCTGCCAGCTGAGGCTGTGGTCACTGAGGGCAGCCCCAACCTCTCCAGTGGGGAAGCCTCAGAGTAGCTACTACTACCTCTCACCTGAGCAATCTGCATGGGGCTTGAGGATCACCCCACCACTGCTGGTGCCTACTGTCACCATTAGGGTACCTGACAACAAACCCATCTAGCCCAGCTTTTCCCCCACTCTGAAATAGAGCACAAGCCCAGTGCCCTGGGTATTGCCCAAACCAATCTACCACCTTGGGCACCTGAGTACTCCTATCAGGGGCCTGAGGTTGGGCCTAAACTCCCAGCCACTACCACCCCAGCTGGAACCTACCTGCAAGTGCTACCTATGAGTCTGGTGACTGGCCAGCCCAGCCCATCACAGGCACCATCAACATTAATACACACTACTTGGGACCCAGAGAATTTTTCTATCATTGCTACTTCCATCACTCATGCCATCCTGGCTCCTTAGGGGCCTGAGAACTGGCCTGCTGACCAGGTCCACTGCTGACACTACTGGCATCTGAGCAAAGCACCTGGAGGTTCAAGAATCAACCCACCAGTAACTGCCAAGACAGATACCAGTGTGCACTGTTCTGGGGCACAAATTCAATATCCTTTCATAATAAAAACTCTCAACAAACTAAGCGTAGAAGGAACATATCTCAAAATAATAAAGGCCTTATACAACAAAATCACAACTAACTTCATACAGAATGGGGAAAAGTTGAAAGCCTTTTCTTTAAGAACTGGAATAAGACAAGGATGTCTAATTTCAACAGTCCTATTCAGCATAGTACTCAAAGTCCTGGCCAGAGCAATCAGGCAAAAGAAAGAAAGAAAAGTCATCCAAATTGGAAAATAGGAAGTCAAATTGTCCCTTTTTGCTGATGATTTGATCTTCTACCTAGAAAAACCTAAAGACTTCAAGACAAGACTTTTACATTTGATAAATGAATTCTGTAAAGTTTCAGGACACAAAATCAATGTACAGATCCATAGCATTTCTATACACCAATAATGATCTAGCTGAGAACTAAGTCAAGAGGGTACTTTCATTCATAATAACTGCAAACAAATAAAACACCTAGGAATGTATTTAGCCAAGGAAGTAAAATATCTCTACAAGGAAAAGCACAGAACACTGATAAAAGAAATTGTAGATGTCACAAACAAATGGAAAAACATCCCATGCTCATGAACCAGAAAAATTAGTATCATTGAAATGACCATACTGTCTAAAGCAATTTACAGGTTCAGTGAAATTCCTATCAAAATACCAATGCCATTCTTCACAGAATTAGGGAAAACAATCCAAAAATCATATGGAACCAAAAAAGAACATGAGGAGCCAAAGAAATCCTGAGCAAAAAGAATGAAACTAGAGATATCACATTACCTGCCTTCAGATTATATTATAAGGATATAGTAATCAAAACAGCATGGTGTTGGTATAAAAATAGACACACACACCAACGGAACAGGATGGAGAACCCAGAAATAAAGCTGCATATTTACAGCCAACAAATGTTTGAAAAAGTCAACAAGAACATATAATACATTGAGGAAAGGACACCCCCTTCAACAAATTGTGCTGGGGAAATTGGATAGCCACATGCAAAACAATGCAACTGGACACCTATATTTCACCATATACAAAAATCAACTCAAAATACATTAGATATTTAAACATAAGACCCAAAAATGTAACAATACTGGAAGAATATCTAGGGACAACTGTCCTAGGCATTGGTCTAGACAAAGAATTTATTACAAAGATCTCAAAAGCACAGGCAACAAAAACAGACAAATGGGACTTAATTAAACTAAAATGCTTATGCATAGCAAAAGAAATATAATCAACAGAGTGAAGAGACAACCTGTTGAATGGGAGAAAATATTTGCAAATTATTAATCCAATAGGGAAATAATATTTAGAATATACAAAGAACTCAAAAAGAAAAACACAAATAATCTCATTAAGTGGGCAAAGGGCATGAATAGATATTTTTCAAAAGAAGATATATGAATGGCCAACAGATATATGAAAAATGCTCCACCTCACTAATCATCAGAGAAATGAAAATCAAATCCACAATGAAATATCCTCTTACCCCAGTCAGATGGCTATTATTAAAAAGACAAAAAAAAACAGATGTTGGCAATGATGCAGAGAAAAGGGAAGTCTTATACACTGTTGGTAGGAATGTAAACCAGTACTTCCACTATGGAAAACAGTATGGATGGAGATTTCTCAAAAAATTAAATAAGAATTGCCATTTATTCTAGCAACGCCTATACTGGGTATGTACCCAAAAGAAAAAAAAAGTCAGTATATGAAAGGGATACCTGAATTTCCATGTTTATTGCAGCACTATTTACAATAGCAGAGAATCAACCTAAGTGTCCGTCAATGATTGAATGAATAAAGAAAATGTGGTGTGGAATACTACTCAGTCAAAAAACAGAATGAAATCATGTCATTTGCAGCAATGTGGATGGAACTGGAAGTTATTATCTTAAGTGAAATAAGCCAGGCACAAAAAGACAAATATTACATATTCTCACTCATATGTGTGAGCTTGAAAATTTGAACACATGGATGTAGAGAATGGAAAGATAGATAATAGAGAATGGGAAGCATGAGTTGTGTTTGGGAGGAGAATGAAGTGGGTTAAAGGGGTACAAACATACAGTAAGATAGAAAGAATAAATTTAATTTTTTTTTTTTTTTTGAGACAGAGTCTCACTGTGTTGCCCGGGCTAGAGTGCCTAGAGTGCCGTGGCGTCAGCCTAGCTCACAGCAACCTCAAACTCCTGGGGTCAAGCGATCCTCCTGCCTCAGCCTCCCGAGTAGCTGGGACTATAGGCATGTGCCACCATGCCCGGCTAATTTTTTCTATATATTTTTAGTTGTCCGATTAATTTCTTTTTATTTTTAGTAGAGACGGGGTCTCGCTTTTGCTCAGGCTGGTTTCGAACTCCTGAGCTCAAACAATCCACCCGCCTCGGCCTCCCAGAGAGCTAGGATTACAGGCGTGAGCCACCGCACCCGGCCTAAATTTAATTTTTGATAGCCAAGTAGGATGACTGTTCTTAACAAAAATGTATTGTACTCAGGTGATGGACACCCTAAATACCATGACTTGATCCCTACACATTATATACATGTAACAAAATTTCTCATGTATCCCATTAATTTTTACAAATAAAAAATATAGAAATAAAAATAAAGTGAGAATGGAAAAGCTACTGGCTCAGAGCTATAACTATAAAATTTTTCTAACACAGAGCTCACATAGAAGTATCTGACCTGATTTGATATGATTCTAGAAATCTACCTGGATTCTTCTAATTTCATGGTGTGAATAGATGTAGTAAGATAAAGCCTTTCTGCAGAGAGAATAGAGTTTCATTGCTAAACAAAGAAAGAACCTTGGAATGTCTGTAGTAGACCTAAAAGTTGTCGAATTAATCCCTGAGGCTGACAGTGTCTTGAATAATAAACCAATTTTTCCTCAAAGTGGAGTTCTTTCATCAGATTTGGTTTCTGCCACCATATGAAATGTTCACTAATATATATTAAGTGCCATCAACTTGACATAATTGTGTTGTGACTTTTATGGAAACTGTGGAGAAATAGAAATACAAATGTATTTGGTCTTTTTCCAGTCCTTGTAGCTTATAAATCATCTTAATACTATTATCATGATTATATTAATACATATTTATGGAAGATAAAAAATATTGTTTTACAATATGAATTGAAGAAACTTATTAGCTTAAAAATGATTTAGTAAGGACAAAATGAAGACTGTTCTCTTGGGCATATAATAATATAAAGGTACATATGACCACGGATAAGCTCTTGAGCCATGTCAAATAACACTTGTTTTATTTTCCCTAATTAGTAACACTGATGTATCTTGGGCATTTCAGATGCTATAATTGCATTTTTGATAGCCTTTACTTATATGCACTGATGTTATTTAAAAAGAATTTCCCTTTAGTTCTTCAATGTCATCTTTTACACCTTCTTAATTATGCTAAACTGGAAAATACTTCCTCCAAATAGTTTGAACATTGTATCATTTAGTTATTGCTGTGTAACAAGTTACCCCAGGACTCAGTGCTTAAAACAAAAGTCATTTATTATTTCTTTTGAATCTGTGGTTAATATTGGAAAGGGGCTGATCTGAGCTTGGATCTGCTGAGAGGTTCTTCTGGTCTCTACTGGGCTCCCTCACATGTCTGTGGATAAGGCTGGTGCTTGGTCAATCCAGACTGAGTTTGGCTGGCAGAGCTCTGATCTACATGTCTCTGACCCTCTTCGTTGGACCAGTGGAGTAGCTGGCCATGTTATTCTCTTGGCAATACAGAAATTCATGAGAGAAAACATCCTTCACAAGCACTTTTCCAAGTGTGTCTGTTTGTGTCACATCCGTTAACATCTTAATATCTAAACAAATCACATAGCCTAACCAACAATCAAATAGCACGGAAATATTTTCCACCTCTTAATGGCAGGAGGTGCAAGCTCATATGTCAAAGAATGTGGATATGGTGTGTGTGTGTCATTGATTAAAGCTACTAGAGCCTTCTGTTTTGATCCTACTGAAACATTTATTTGTTTTTCTTAAAATAAATTCTAAATCTTGCTCCAAGAGTCATTTTTTACCCAAATAACATTTTTAAAGGTAAGAGTTAATTTGTACCCTTCAAGTTGGCCTCCCAGAAAATGAGATGGGTTGCAAAGCTCTATGGAAATTAGTTATTGCCTAGTGCATATGGCAGTCAATCAAGGTAAACTTCAAGGGTGGCTTAGATCTCTGCCACGCCAATCCCCATCCATGTAAGGAGAGTGATAGTTACTTCCACAAACATGATGGTTGATGTAGTGAATCCTGCTGCTAGTTTGCTATATTATTTAGCTGCAACCACAAGGCCTAGATCCAACCAGTGAAGATCCCGGTGCTTCTTTCAATCATTAATGCTGAGCTGACAGGATGGAGTTGGAGCCAAAGTTTTGGCAAGTCATATTGCTATTATACTCTGGCCTTTAATTACACAGAGGCATAGGCTGATGCCTCCCTAATCAGGCTCAGAGTCTGACATCTAGCCCTGTTAGATCTCTATGGCTGCCCTAGGATGAATGAGTAATGGAGGACCTGCACATTTGTTACTGATTCTTTCTCTTTGAGTTGTCCTCAAAGAACACTGCTCCAGTATATCTGGTGTAGGTGCTGCTTTGCCATTTGCCTTTTGTTAGTACGTCATTACTAGTCTTCACTTTACTTTGTATTAAGACAAATATGTCATTTTCTCTCTGGACCCTATTCTTGATGAATCCATTGGTCTCTAATCTGAGCCAAAAAATTTTTTATTTTACCACCTTAAGAATCATCTTCCTTCCATGATACTTGGGGTCACTTCCATCAATACTTCTTCTAGCTCCTCTCTTTCTCAAAGATCTCTTGAAATTTCATGTTTAATATAGAGCCTTGTATTAATGAGTTTCTCAGTGAATCATACAACCAAAGAAATGACCTTTTGTGTTCAGCAGTATGTAACACTTAACCTGTATCTAACATCAATAGTTCTTACTTTGTATTCCCTCTTCTGTGACTTTTAAATATTCGAGGACATCCTATCAAGTACACGTCAATATTAATATTCCTCATTTTAAAAATATAAACTTTTGGAGGAGATGGACTGTGTATGTGGCTATTATATTCCTCTGTGTGTGTCTATGAATTATCGTTTGGAAGCTGAGCACAGTTGGAAGAAGACTCTGGGTTTGTGACACTCAGTTCTATCTTTGCCTGGTTGGATTGTCTGATTTATTTTTATTTTAATAGAAATAAGTTGGAGAAGAATTAGGAAGCAAACATTGAGAAATTTCTCTTGAGAAAGATTTTTTTCCCCAGATACCATAAAATCTTATTAATTCCAACAAGACTGTGCTGGAATTGAAGAGCCTTTTCCTGGCCACTTCACACTGGCTCTATCTACCTTTACTGAACTCATGCACTCTGTGTTTTAGTGCTTGAGCACAAACTACCTCATTCTGTTCTATTGCTGTTGCATTTAAGTGTCTGGTTTTCTCAAGCAGGTTCCAAAATTGCTGAAGATGGAAACTCTTATACTCACATTCTCTTTGTCTCCTTTTTGTCATTGCATAAGTGCTATAGCATAGCAGGTCTTTTAAAACTTTATTATGAATGAAAAATATACTAAAAACAAGCTCACGATATGAAAAAATGTGTGCTCCTATCTTCATTCTGTTTCTTTCTTTAGATAGGAGAGTATTATTTTCTCATATCATCCTCTTAGAAATTTCATAAAATCCATCTTTGTCTTTTCAGGCACCCCTCTCACAAATCTTTTATCACCTGCTCTAACTTTTCATGCCAGCTAGGACTATTATCCAGAGTGAATCTCTGATGGAGATGATTTTGCATGTGTATTCCTTTCTTGAAAGCCAATTTCCTTAAAAGAAATGAGAAGTTTCATTCATCAGTGCTGACTTTAGCCCTGCATAGAGAGGCCCCTGCACTGAGCCCGACAATTTAGAGTGCTCCACTCTGCCCCTCCTCCAGTTGTATCCTGTCTCATGGAGAGAAAGGTTTTTGGGCACAAGGGGGACATGCCTACATGGAACCTGCATTCCTGCTTGCATACCATGCTCTGGCTACCGAGGATTCTAGAGTGTCTGTTCAAAGAGCCCAAGCCTGCATTGAGGATCTGCATTGTCCTCTTCCTCAAGTCCATCCTCAAAAGGGTTAGATGATGACACCAGCATACACCCCATAGGCCCAAAGGATAACCAAAGGGTGACTCTTTGTGGGGGTTTGGGGCAGACTTGAGGTATTCGGTCTAGGGTGTCTACATATGTTTGTGAAAATTTGCAACATGGAGTGTGGAGTAGTTAGGGGAAAGAAGAGAAAGGAACAGGCCACAGGCCACAGGCTTTTCTCACGTGGCCATATTCTCACTCAGACCATCAAGAACTCCCAGAATTCTAACTTCAAACCTAGCATTCCAGGTTATTACAAAGACATATGACATGTGGGCCTCCATGTGTATTTTTGCCGCAATTCTGCAAATGTTAGGGGAGGATCTATCAACAATAATACCAAAATTCTGTGCTTTTCTCCCCCTTTTATCTGCCTGTGTTTTTATGCTTATTAAGTGGAGGTCACAAACACAGTGCTCTTTGAAAGTAATAGGATCACATTGTCAGCCAAAGTTTTCTTTGATGAAATGCACAGATGCCCCAGATGTCTGTAAAGTCCATGTTTTGGCAAATCATATTTTTATTTCACTTCAAGATAGCTTATGACAATAATGAACTTGCATGACTTCCATTGGTAATCTGTTCATTCATGAACAGGGATTGAAAAAAACAAATGGTTAAACTACTCGAAAATTTTAGATGGTGTCGTAGTGAGTTCAGGCTGCTATAACAAAATACCATGGACTTGATGGCTTAAACAACAAACATTTATTTCTCACAGTTCTGGAGACAGGGAATCCAAGATCAAGGTGCCCACAGATTCAATTTCTAGTGAGGTTCCTCTTCCTGGTTTTCAGACAGCTGCCTTCTTGCTATCGAGAGAGAGAGAGAGAGAGAGAGAGAGAGAGAGAGAGAGAGAGAGAAAAGAGACCTTGCATTTCTTCCCCTTTCTATAAGGGCATTAATTCCATAATGAAGGCCCCACCTTCATGACCTAATCTAACCCTCATTACCTCCCAAGGGTCCCACCTCCAAATATCATCATATTGGGGATTAGGGCTTTAATATATAAATTTTGGGGGAACACAAATGTTCAATCCATAGAAGATGGTTTGAGCTAACTGGCATTTCTTGCAAGTGTTAAAGAATGAGTTTTTAGCAACATGTACAAGGACCCTTACCCATGATATTTAAAACGTTGTAGAAATGATAGCTCAGACAAATATAAGGAGAAAGCAAAAGACAAAGCAGGAGGTACGATTTAGTAAAAATGACTTAGGGACAAAGCTTTCCGCTCAGGAAACCTCTGTGAAAGATCTCACAGTTCTAACATTAGCTCTAGCCATACATAAGCAATTATGTTGCTGACCTTCCTGTTCAGTAGTTGTTACAAAGTTAGTCTCACTCAATTGAATTTTTATTATTTTGTCCCTGTCCTCGACTTTTCGAGAGAGGAATTTTTTACCCTCCTCCTACCACATCAATTTTTTTTTCCCTAGCACATTTTGTTCTGGGAAAATGTTTTATGGCATTATCACTGTTTTTTTTCACTCTAAAGTAGAAAGCATTGTAGTTGATTCATCTTCTTTGTCTTGTCAAACACTTCACTCATCTTGACATTTGCAGAAGGCTTCAAAGGTGTGTCTTCTATTAGTAATATTAAATTGCAATTGCGCTCATAATTTTCAGTAGAGTTTGAATAGGATGCAGAAAATTTCCAGAATATCTGATTTTGGCATTTGTTAAATGAATGATGCATTGTCAACAACCTTGGATTTTTGTTCTGTTATGTTCAATGGAGAAAGAAAAGCACTCTGAAAATAATATCACGTTATTTCTTTAGAACAAACATGCATAGACAGTATTTGACATGTTGGCTTTCATTTCTATTATATTACCACATTTTATATCATAGTCTGTGTACCAAATGGTTCAGGCATTCTCTTGACCACTCCCTATGCCTCAGCATGGACCTCCTCATAAACAGTATTCAAATGAAAACAGCAGCCTAGAGAAATTATTATTATGTATACAAGATACTCACAGAAAGATTGTTAGTTATAACAAAAAATTACCTAAAAATAACCTAAAAAAATCAGTAGGAAAATAAACAAAGTCATATAGTCATACAGTGGAGTACTGGACAACAATGTGAATGAACCAATGAAAACTACGTGCATTAACATTGACAAATCTCAAGAGCACCTTGAGAAAAAAATAAGTTGCCAAAGAAGGCACACAGTATGTGTGGCTGGCATTGTTCCTGTTCCCTGATATCTAGTTTCTCTCTCCTATGAGGAACATGGGAAGATTTTATATCCCTGTTTCCTTGAAATTAGATGTAACCCTGTGATATTCTTTGGCTAGTAAAATGTGAGCAGCAGTGATGTTCACCACTTCCTAGAAGCATTTGAATGCTGCTTGTTGGTGCAGGATTCTCTTTTCTCCCTGCACTGGTGATTGTGGAAGCACACCAAGGCATGTACCATGTAGAGGCGTGATGTTGAGGGTAGCTACCCTGGGGAGTTGCCTGGACCCATAGCAAGACTTGGAGTAAAAAATTAACCTTTGTTATTTTAAGCCACCAAGATTGTTCTACTGAATGTTGAGGAAGCCGTAGTGTTTGTTCACCAACTTCCATTCCTCATTAGTTGAAGATGTTTAATCTCTGGCACTTGTAGGCTGCCCAAGTTCCATCACTGGGTGAGCCCTCAGGCATAGAAAGAGAGATGGTTGGGTGGTTTAAGTGAGAAGCTGTCAGTGTACACATGAATTGTGCCACACATTATTGTGGCTCTGGGTGAAGTCAGAGGTAGACCAAGGGAACATGGAGCAGTACATCATTAACCTTTGATATGGGGTCAGATAGTCAAATATGCACATATGCTAGTTATTGGCAGCTACTGATACTTTTCTGTTTTGTTAACACTTTTTTAACGGGGGGTTAATGATTGTATTTTGGAAATATGAAGGAGGGAATGGCAGGTGGACATGGAGGAACAAAATTGTATACGTGAAAGAGGAGAGAGAAAATAGCAGAAAGAAGGAAAATGGGAACTGTAGACAATAGTGATGGAAGGAGAGATGGAAAAATGGAAGGATGTCAGTTCTTATTCACTGGGTAGAGTTTTTCAACCACCAATTAATACATGAATTGTTTCTTCCTGGGCACTTTCCCTGCATTTATGTGTTGTTGTCACCAGGTGAATTATAAAACATTATATATGGCTTCCAGCTCAAAAAAGTTCTTATAAGCTCAATAATAAACCAAAATGGATCAGTATTCCCTTCTATTAAGTTAAACTTTATTCCAAACCATTGGAGCCAGATATTTTTAGACCTCATAATTTTTCAGATTTTAGAAAAATAATATGGTTCATGTATTTTATATAACCCCAAAACCCAGAAGGGTTTGGGATCACGTCATCTAATCAGATGCATTTATGCAGTGAAATGTAGAAATTTTCACACCAAGTGGGATTGAGACGATAATTAGCCTCTTATCAGTTTAGACCAGGTTTTGCTGACAGATGAGTCCAGGTTGGGCAAAGGTTGGCTGGCAACTGAATCATAAGAAAAACATTTGTTTTCAGGGCCTTATGAATTTTGCAATAGCATATAGGGAAATATAAATTTATATTAAACTACATTTTAAAGTCACTATAAGGAATAAATGAAGTAAAAATTACAGTGTAGTACCCAATGATTATTTATTTATATATACTTTTAATTATTATGGGTACATAATAGTATATCTTTATAAGGTACATGTGATATTTTGATACAGGCATACAATGTGAATTAATCAAATCAGGGTAATTGGGTATCAAACACTTAAGGAATTTGTCATTTATTTGTGTTAGGAACATTCCAATTCCATTCTTTTAGTTATTTGAAAGTATACACTAACTTATTGTTGATTATAGGTACTTTTTGTACTATCAAATATTGTTCATTCTAACTATTTAACTATTAATATATTTTTGCACTCATTAACCATCCCCACTTTATTCCCTCTTCCATGCTACCCCTCCCAGCCTCTGGTAATCATCATTCTGCTGTCTACATGTGATCAATTATTTTTAATATTTAGTTTCCACATATGAGTGAGAACATGTGAGATTTGTCTTTCTGTCCCTGGTTTATTTCACTTAGAATAACTTTCTCCATTTCCATCCATGTTGTTGCAAATGGCAGGATTTTATTCTTTTTTGTGGCTCTATCATATTCAATTGTGTATATGTACCCCGATTTCTTTATCCATTCATCTGTCGATGGACACTTAGATCGATTCCAAATCTTGGCTACTGTGAAGATTGCTGCAATAAACATGGGAGTGCAGATATCTTTTTGATATACTGATTTCCTCTCCTTTGGATATATACCCAGCAGTGGGATTGCTGAGTCACACGGTAATTCTATTTTTAGTTTTTTTGAGGAACTTCCATAGTGTTCTCCATAGTGGTTGCACTAATTTACATTCCCACCAACAGTGTATGAGGGTTTTTCTTTCTCCGCATCCTCTCCAGAATTCATTATTGCCTGTCTTTTTGATAAAAAACATTTTAACTGGGGTGAGTTGATATCTCATTGTAGTTTTCATTTGCATTTTTCTTATGACTAATGATGTTGAGCATTTTTTCATATACCTGTTGGCCATTTGTATGTCTTCTTTTGAAAAATGTTTATTCAGATCCTTTGCCCATTTTTCAATTGGATTATTTGATTTTTTTCCTATTGAGTTGTTGGAACTCCTTATATATTCTAGTTATTAATGCCTTGTTAGATGGGTAGTTTACAAATATTTTCTCCATTCTGTGGGCTGTCTGCTCTCTTTGTTGATTGTTTCCTTTGCTGTGCAGAAGGTTTTTAACTTGATGTGGTCCTATGTGCCCAATTTTGCTTTGGTTGCTTATACTTTCAGGGTATTACTCAAGAAGTCCTTGCCTAGACCAATGTCCTGGACCATTTCCTCAATGTTTTCTTTTAGTAGTTTTATATTTTTAGGACTTAGATTTTAATCTTTAATCCATTCTTATTTGATTTTTGTGTATGGTGAGGGATAAGGGTCTAGTTTCATTCTTCTGCATGTGGAAATCCAGTTTTCCCAGCACCATGTATTAAAGATACTGTCCTTTTCCCACTGTATGTTCTTGGCATCTTTGTTGAAAATAAGTTCACTGTAAATGTGTGGATTTATTTCTGGGTTGTCTACTCTGTTCCACTGGTCTATGTGTCTGTTTTTATGCCAGTATCAAGCTGTTTTGGTTACAACTCTGTAGTATAATTCGAAGTTAGGTAATGTGATTCCTTCAGTTTTATTATTTTTACTCAGGATGGCTTTGCCTATTCTGGGTCTTTTGTGGCTCCATATAAATTTTAAGATTCTATTTTCTATTTCTGTGAAGTATGTCATTTGTATTTTGATGGACATTGCATTGACTCTGTAGATTGCTTTGGATAGTATGGACACTTTAGCAATTTTGATTCTTTCGTTCCATGAACGTGGAATATCTTTTCATTTTTACACCTCCATCAATTTCTTTCATCGATGTTTTATTGCTTTCATTATAGTGATCTTTCACTTCTTTGGTTAAGTTTATTCCTAGGTATTTTATTTTTAGCTATTATAAATGAAATTACTTTCTTGTTTTCGTTTTCAGATTATTTACAGTTGACATATATAAACGCCACTGATTTTTTATATTGATTTTATATCCTGCAACTTTACTGAATTTGTTTATCAGGTATAATAGTTTTTTATGATGTCTTTATATTTATCTAGATATAAAATCATATCATCTGTAAGCTAGGATAATTTGACTTGTTCTTTTCCAATTTGGATGCCCTTTATTTCTTTCTCTTGTCTGATTGCTCTAGCTAGAATTTCCAGTACTGTGTTGAATAACAGTGGTGAAAGTGAATATCCTTGTCTTGTTCTAGATCTCAGAGCAAAGGCTTTCAGTTTTTCACCATTCAGTGTGATACTAGCTGTGGGTCTGTCATAAATGGCTTGCATTGTGTTGAGGTAATTTCCTTCTATACCCAGTTTTTTGGGAGTTTTTATCATGAAGGGACATTGAATTTTATCAAATGCTTTTTCAGCATTCATTGAAACAATCATATGGTTTTTGATGCTTAGTTCTGTTGATATGATGGATTACATTGATTGATTTGCAGATATTGAACCATCCCTGCATCCCTGGGATGAATCCCCCTTGATCATGATGAATAATCATTTTAATGTGTTGTTGAATTTGGTTTGTTAGTATTTTGTTGAGGGTTTTTGCATCTATGTTCATCAGAAATATTGGCCTATAGTTTTCTTTTTTGTTGTGTCTGTGTCTGCTTTTGGTATCGGGTTGATATAGGCCTCATAGAATTAGTTTGGGAGTATTCTGTCTTCCTCAATTTTTTGGAATAGGTTAAATAGGATTGTGGCCCCCAGTGATTTTCACCTCCAAACTGAATATGGCTGACCTATGTAACCAAGAGTATATTGAAAAAATGACCAAGTGTACATTCCGAGGCTAGATCATAAAAGACATGACTTGCCCTTTCTCCTGAATCAGTAGCTCTGGGGGAAGCCAGCCACTGTATCTTGAGTATACTTTCAGGTATATGAATGAGACACTTTGGGATTTGATCCTCCAGCTCTAGTCAAGCCTTCTAATGACTTAAGCCCTAGCCAACATCTTAATGAAAGATCTTGAGCCAGAACCACACAGCTAAGCTGCACTCAGATGCCCTACACTCGATATCTACAGACAGAAGAATGAAAAGTCTTTTTCATGGCAACTCATGTGGGAACTGCCATGGCTATGTTGGCAGATGTGGGCAGGCAAGGGGAGGAGTAGAAGGGTCTGAATGGAGGACAGCTGGCACTCTGGTCCCCTTGGTCCTGAGGGGGTCCCCTGGTTTGCTGCATTCTCCTCTCCCATCAAGGCAGCCAGCCCTGAATGTCCAAGCTCTGGGGTCATACAGTTCCCTTGGGATCCACTGGCCCCCTGTGGCCACCACAGTCCGGGCAGGTGTCTGGAAATGTTTGTGTGGGGACCAGTGACAAGAAAACTGAAGGGCTAAAGCTCCCTGGGGAGGACAAAGGCACACAATGAGTGGAAAAGCAGTATGGTACCCATCACCTCAGCTGGGGTTTGTGGTGAGGAGGAGTGATCCCAAGGGGGCTGTTAGCCTGGTGCTATGTTCTCAAGATATTTCCAGCTCACTGGTGGCAGTAGTTTTGGGATCATGGGCGTAGACAAGCTGTCCAGTAGTTTCAGAGCCTGCAGCCTGCCAGAGGTGTGAGGGGAGGGAAAAGAAATATCCCCACCTACCCTTTCTGTGGGGCTCCAAATTCATCAGTGATTGATCTCTGCCAAAATCTTGCTACTTCTTGTTCTGCTCCACAACTCTTTCCTATGGGATTTCTGGTAGATTCTGGCACTTTTCCCTCAGAATTACACCTGGGTTATATATTTTTTGTCTAAAACTTTTCCTTATTTCTGAGATGATATGGAAATTGATGTCTCTAGTCAGCCATCTTGCCTCCCTTCCTGTTCTTATCTCAGCTTTTTAGCTTTGAGTAGTATGTTAGCTGTGGGATTGTCATATATGGCCTTTATTGTGTTGAGGTACATTCATTTTATACTTAATTTGTAAAGAGTTTTTATCATGAAAGGTGTTGAATTTGCTAGAATATTTTTTCTGCATCTATTGAGATGATCATATAATTCTTATCCCTCATTCTGTTAATTTGATGTATCACATTTGTTGATTTGCATATGTTGAACTATTTGCATCTTTGGGATAAATCCCACTTGATAATAGTGTATAATCCTTTTAATATGCTGTCACATTTTGTTTGCTAGTATTTTGAGGATTTTTACATCTTTGTTTACCAGGAATGTTTGCTTGTCATTTTCTTTTCTTGTAGTGTCATTGTGTGCCTTTGGTATCAGGGTACTGCTGGCCTCATAAAATAACTTTTGATGTGTTTCCTACCCTTCAAGTTTTTGAAAGAGTTTGTGAAGGATTGACATTCATTCTGATTCAAATGTTTGTTCCAGTTCACCAGTATAGCCATCAGGTCCTGGACTTTGTTGGGAGGTTTTAGATTACTGATTCACTCTCCTAGTCATTGCTGGTCTGTTCAGAATTTTTGTTTTCTCATAATTCAGTTTTGTAGGTTATATGCTTCTAGGAATTTATACCTTTCTTCTAGGTTATCCAATTTGTTTATATATGATTGTTCATAGTCATCTTTTATGTTGCTTTGTATTTGTTTGCTATCGGTTGTAATGTTTCTTCCTGCACTTGTAATTTTATTTTTTTAGTCTTCTCTCTTTTTCTCTTAGTATAGCTAAAGGTTCATCAATTTTACATTTTCAAAAAAACCAACTTTTAGTTATGTTGATTTCTCTATTTTCTCTCTGGTCTCTATTTCATTTATTTCTGCTCCAATCTTTATTATTTTCTTACTTCTGCTAACTTTGCATTTAGTCGTTCTTCTTTTTCTAGTTCCTTGAGGTGTAAGGTTAGGTTGTTCATTTGGGATCTTTCTCTTTTCATAACATAGGCATTTATTGATAAAACCTTCCCTTTTAGAACTGCTTTTGCTGCATGCCATAAGTTTTGCTATGTTGTGTTTCCATTTCCACTTGTGTCAAGATACTTTTTGATTTTCCTTTTAATTTCTTCTTTGATCCAGTAGTTGTTCAGGAGTGTATTATTTAATTTTTACATATTTGTAAATTTTCTGATTTTCTTCCTGTTATTTATTTCTAGTTTAATATCATTGTGTTCAAATAAGATGTTTAATATGATTTCAATCTTCTGAAATTTGTTGAGACTTTTTTTGTGGCCTAACATATAATCCATCCTGGAAAGTGTTCTATGGATGCTTGAAAAGAATGTGTATTTTGTTGCTGTTTTATGGAATTTTCTGTATATATCTGTTAGGTCCATTTGCTCCACAGTGTTGTTCAGGTATTTTGGATCTTTATGATTTTCTGACTGGATGATCTATCCATTAGTGAAAGTGGAATATTGAAGTCCTCTACTGTTATTATATTGCTTTCTATCTCCCTTCAAATCTGTTAATATTGCTTTATGTATTAATACAAGGTGTACCAAAAGTCTTCATACAAAGGAAAAATTTTGTAAAATTTTGTAATGAATATTTTGTAAATAAAGGTATATTTAGCTACAATTTCCCATTTTCCCTATGTATGGTGACTTTTGGGACACCCTGTATTTATGTGCTTCAATGTTGGCTGTAGATATATTTACAAATGTTATATCCTCTTGATGAATTGACACCATTATCATTATATAATGACCTTCTTTATCTCTTGTGATAGTTTTTGGCTTAAAGTCTATTTTGTCTGATGTAAGTATAGCCACCTCTGCTCTCTTTTGTTTACTATTTGAATGAATTATCTTTTTCCATCCTTTCATGCTCAGTCTATGTGTTTCCTTAAAACTAATGTGAGTCTCTTGTAGGCAGCACATGGTTGGACCTGGCTTTTTTATCCATCCAACCACTCTGTGTTTTCTGATAGGAGAATTTAATCCATGTACATTTAAAGTAATTAGTGATAGGGAAGAACTTATTTTTTCTGTTTAGTTGTTTGTTTTCTATGTGACCTATAGGGATTTTTTTATCCTTTATTCCCTCCATTACTTCCTTCCTTTATGTTTAGTGGATTTTTTTTAGTAATGATATGTTTGAATCCTTTTTCATTTCCTCTTGAGCATATTCTGTAAATATATTACTTGTCATTCTCATGGGGATGCCATATAATACCCTAAAGTTTATTTCAATCTATCTTTTTTCCTACTTTATCTCTCCTTTTGGTTTATTATTTATACCTCTTTGCATTAATTTTAGTGGTTGTTCTTGGGTTTACAATATGCACATTCAACTTATTATGGTGTACCTTCAAAGAACAATATACCGTTTTCCAAAAACAGCAACAAAAAAGAAATTTATAACATTATGCTTCCATTTGCTTTTCCTATTCTTTGTATTAATTTTTTGGGCAGAATAATTTATCTTAAATTGATACCAACTTAACTTCAATCATATACAAGAATTCTACTCCTTTACTACTCTGTTTCACAGTTTATTATTGATGTCACAAATTACATGTTTAGATATTATGCACCCATTATCATAGATTTTATAATTATTTTTATGTATTTGTCTTTTAAATCCTGTAGAAAACTAAAAAGTTGAGTTACAAACCCATATTACAATAATACTTTAAAAAATATTTGTCCATGAATTTACCTTTACTGAAGAACTTTATATTTTTGTATAGTTTTGTTGTACTGTTTAATGTCCTTTCATTTCAACTTGAAGGACACGCTTCAGCATTTTTTGTAGGGCAGCTCTAGAGGTAATTGGCACCCTCAGCTTATATTTGTCTGGAAATGTCTTAATTTGTCTCTCATTTTTGATGGACAGTTTTATTAAATATAGAGTTCTTCCTTGACAGTGTTTTTCTTTTCATCCATCTGGATGTTAATTTCCTTCTACAGTTTTGGGAAGTTTTCTGTCATACATTCTTTAAATAAGCTTTCCCTCCCTTTTTCTTTCTCTATTCCTTCTAGAACTACCCTGATGCATATATTGTTTCACTTGATGGTGCCCTGTAAATCCTTTAGGCTTTCTTCACTCTTTTATATTCTTCTTTCTTTTTGTTCCTCTGACTAGGTAACTTCAAGTGACCTGTTTTTAAGATCACTGATTCTTTTTTCTGTTTGATAAAGTCTGCTGTTGAAACTTTTTATGAATTTTTCCAGTTCAGTCATTTTTTTTCTTTGATTCCAGAATTTCTGTTTGGCTATTTTTAATGGTTTTTATCTCTCTGTTAAATTTCTCATTTTTTTCGTGTATTTTTTTTCTGATTTTTTTGTTTAGTTGTCTATCTGTATTCTCCTGTAACACATTGAGCTTTATAAAGATGAATATTTTGAATTTTTTGTCAGGCAGCTTGTAGATTTTCATTTCATTAGGGCCAGTTATTGGTGCTTTATTTTGTTACTTTGGTTGTGTGTATTTTGGTTCCCTTATTATTCATGATCCTTGTGGCCTTGCATTGATGTCTGTGCATTTGAAGAATTAGGCACCTCTTTCATTCTTTATAGATTGGTTTTGGCAGTGAAAGCCCTTTTCCAGTCAGCCCATCCAGAGATTCTGGATAGGCCATCTGATGGTGTCTTCAGACTGGCTTGCTGCTGCAGTCCTCAAACAAGCTGTCCTGATGCCTGGGTCCATGGGGGAAGTTCTGGATCCCTGTTTTCTGGAACCTAGAGCCACAGCGTTTGCCTGGAACTGGGGAAGGCTTAGAGCCTTGTTCTCTTGGGGTTGGCCCAGAGCCTGGGTCTGCAGAGGCCAGCCTGGAGCTGAGGCAGGCCTAGAATCTAGATCCATAGGGATGGGCCTAGATCCTGGAGCACAGACCAGACATTTTTTTGTCACAACTAATCTCTGCTATTGCACTACAATAGAAGACTTAGACAATATGTGAACAAATGAGCTTGGCTGTGTTCCAATAAAACTTTATATACAAAAACAAGTGGTAGGCAGGATTTGACACATGGGCTATAGTTTGATAACACCCATAGTATACTTTTAAAACTTTTATTTTTAACACAGGGTAGTTAACAGTTATTTCCATTTGACTCACTAACTTCAAAAGATGTTTCATATACATTCCATGTCATATTTAGAGATACTCTGATTATGTCATGCACATAATGATGAAAGGTTGCAAAGTGTGTTTGAAGGAATAATTAGAGGGACAGATTTCATATATGAACTAAATATAGTGATGCTGGATATTTAATGAGCAGGATTCAAGTTCTAATATTTATCACTCAGGTGAGAAGACAACTTCTCAATGACACAGAGTTTTGGAAAATTTGCCTTATACTATGAACAATCTTTTACCTTTCTCCAAATCCAGTAATTTTGGACTTATAATTGTTTTTACATCTCTAAAGAACATTATTGGTCAAACCATAAGTTGGTACATCTCTAAAGAACATTACTGGTCAAATCATAAGTTGGTTGAAAAAACCAACAGATATTAACTTTTGCATTAATATCTAGAAGATAACAATTTCTTTTATTTAGCATTTTCATCTTTACAAAGAGATTTCAAATACATAATGTTATTTTCATCCTGAAAATATGCAGCAAAGGAAACTAAAAATGAAAGACACTAAGACACTGCATTTATATATCACTCTCTCTTACCCCAAAGGTTCATAGATTTGGATAAAATAATATAAATATAGAAAAAGAATAAAAAATGCCTACTCAATATTTTTTTTATCTTCTAAGAAGAATTTATAGTAACCCTGGTGCCTTCTAGCTCAAAAGCAAAAGAACAAGGTCTGCTTAGGGCAGAACCAAGTCTCTGCCCTGTCACTCTAACAAGTCACTCTGATCCAAGTAGGATTCAACTTCTTATCTGTGAAAAAGAGGTCTTGAATTTTTTGATGGAAGTTATTTTCTGTGGCATCCAATTTAGGAGCTGCTGAAACAAACTCAAACTAACAATTGGGGAAAATATATATATATATAGACACCCACCAATAAAAGGGTAAACAAAATGTAGGGGTGGAGGGGTTTCTAAACTGGTTAGTTATAGAAGATGAAGGCCAACAGCTCATTTCAGATATATAATAGCTATAAAACAACAAACTTTTGAGGACTAACTTTGTATGCGTTCCTTTTCCTTCTAGTCATTTTAAAATACACACACATACATAATTGAATTATATACACACACACATACATGCACATGCTTACACACACATAAATGAATAAATAGGAATATGATTGAGTAGTTAGAAAATAAAATCACTTATGCAGTGGTTTCCTCTTGCAGAGAAAGGTATAAAAATTCATGTAATAAAAAACCTGCATGAACCAGGAATGTTAAGACTGATTTTGATGTCAGTTTCTGACTCTGCAGCAGGGGACAGTTTAGAAAATGATACTGTAGTCACAGAATTTGGGCAACCCAATCCATGAGCAAGGGAATGGAAATCTAGAGTGGAAATCTCATGGCTGGAAATCACCTTAAGATTGGAAGGGCTCTGAAAGTCCCCTTGATTATCAAATGTGATAAAAATGATGGTCCAAAATTTATTTCCTTCAAAACATATAAGTTAATTGATTGCTAATTACTGGTTTCTGCTAATCATAAAAGAAAATATGTACCATAATGGCAAGCAAGCAAAAAGGTGAAAATAAGGAACCCCAGTGCAAAGTTAACAGTAAGGAGAGAAAAGGATGAGGGCTGAAAAATTACTGATTATATTCTGATACATACTATCTGGTCTGGCCTCCTGGCGGACTGTTGTCCTAGTTCTTTGGCTCCTTGCTTGGAAAATTCACAAGCAGGGCCGGTGTGATGGAGTGACCACAGACAGGAAGCAATTCCACATAAACAGCTTTTATTGCAGAAAAGAAGGGAGTTATACAAAGTGAGAGTATGTTCCGGAGAGGAACAGGTCAGTCTCCGTAAGTGGAGAAAGATGTTGAGGACTCCCAGGTGGTTTTCTTTTATCGGTCTGGTCCACGGGAGGGCTTATGGGAGGTGTGGGATGTTACCAGATGATTGATATACATGACTCACAGGTGTTCTTTATAACAAAGTTGCAGCTCCACAGGTGTGAGTGCCTCAAAACCTCAAGTTCCTGCTCTTTGCAGTTATTAGCTGTGTTTTCCTGCAGTCCCTTCCCCTGCCCTCTGCTTCTCCACCTCAGGAACTGCCCTACTGGCCTGTATTTACCACCTGCAGATTTGGTCCCTGACTAACACAGACCAAAGGAAAGTTAGGAAAGAAGACCCAAATAATGAAGTGGGCGAGTAGGGTACTAACTGATAGGTTAGTACCTTTAGCTTTTCCTCACTGTACTTGCCTTGGTGAGCCAGCACCTTGCCCTTGCGGAAGAGCGCCTTGATGTTGTCGGGCTGGTGCTCGAGCACCAGGCTGCAGGATCACAGGGCCGCACGGTAGTGGTCCAGCTTCAGCTGCGAGGCCGTCAGGTTGTTGAGACACTTCACCTTCAGCTTTTCCATCTTTGGTATTATGAAAGCATGTATTAATAAATAGATTCAGTGAGATCGCTAGTAAGAGCAACTAAAACTTATTGAGCACTTGCCATGGGACAGATAAACTGATTCCCAGGTATTAATTTGTATTATAATCAAAACATGTCTAGGGCAGGTTTGTTATTTTCCTCATTTTACAGATAAAGAAACTGAGGCACAAGGAAGTGAAATAACTTCTCCAAGACTGTTTTTGAAACCAGGAGTCCTGGCTCCAGAGACTTCATACTTAACTGGTAAGTTATACTTTATTTTGCTTCTTTGGTAGTTTTTTTAAAGTGCAGAACTGGAGTTTCAACTTTTGTTTAAAATGGTAGGGTAAACATGCATTTATTTTTTAGTCTCCCTGAAATCTCTATAGAATAAGAATATAGAGATTAAAAAGTAAGATAAAACCACAAAGACAAGAATAGCAGAGAAGACAAATACAAGAAAATACTGGCAGCAGGAAAGCAGGATGATTGGTAACTAACTTAGTTTCTCTATGTTAATTATCTTGATTTAATCATTGCACAATATATACATATATCAAAACACATTGTTCCCCATAAATATATATAATTATTATTTGTTAATTAAAAATAAAATTTAAAAAACTATAAAAGTAAAGAAAAAGAGAGTGAGAGAGAGCATGAGAAAGCATGCACAAGCACTCTGATTCCTTATTTGTCAGAGGGGGAAGGTGAGAAACAAATAGATTTACACCTCTGGACTCCAAAAGATGACACCTCTGAAAGTGAAGGGTGAAGGAAGTGTTGAAAAATAGAAGCATTGGATGCAATTCTGTTTGAGAAGCAGTTAGATCACCAATGCCCCTCTTCAATCCTGATAAAATTCTGGAGTTTTATTCTCAGGAGAGGTAAAACTGAGGGCCCCTGTTTTTCCCACTGGGAGCATTTCGCTAAATTTTCTAGTCCACCATTACACAGAAGAGAAACTTACAGTCTGTTATTAGCAGAACAACCAAACTGATCCTGAGAAAATGGCTTCCCATGTAACTGGGAGTAGGAGCCAAAGTTTTCGGAAGACGTTCAAGGCCCTACATGAACTACACCCTCACCCAATATCCCCTCTCATCCCATGCTCCAGAATTTCTTCTCTGACCTCATCATTTATTCTTCTGTTCCTCACTCATTCCACTCCAGTCCCACTGGATTTCTTGTTCTTTATCAAATATGGAGACCTTTCCCTCCTTGTGTCATTCACTCTGTCTCTTTTCTCTGGATATCTTTGCTTCCCCTGAATATCTGTAAGGCTCATTCCTCACTTCCATAATATATTTAATTAATTTTCACATTTACAGGAATACCTTCACTGATCACCAGACCTAAAATTGCAACTTTTCCCAACATTCTGCCTTATTGATTTATTCTTCAGTTTAGCATCTTATTTAACTTCCCTGTGCCTTAGATTCCTTACATGTAAAAAAGGAAAGTAACAAAATCTACTTTATTTATCTTGTTTATTATTTATCTAACATCCTATACATTTTACTTGATCCTTTTGTATGTTTACCCAATAGAATGTCAGCTGCACCAGGACAGGGATTTTTGCATCTGCTTTGTTCACTCTTGTATCTTGTAGCACTGTTGAAAGTGCTGCAAGATACAAGACTGAACTAATACATAGTAATCGAGGTATTAGTATCAGTACCTGATTACATAGTAATTATTTAACCATTGTTGATATACAAATAAAAGAACTACAAAATAGAGAAAACCTCTAGGAAAGCAAGGCAAAAAGAATAACTGAAGGAAATTAGGAGATAAGGAGATAAAAAATTTTTAGGTCAAATCTGGGAGATCCATTGTTCAAACAATAGGAATTCCAGAAAGAAAAATAAGGAAAACAGAGGGCAGAATACATATCAGATGAGTAACTCAAGAAAATGTCCCAGGGCATAAGTTTCCATTATGAGGAAGCTCACTTAGCACTTAGGCCAATGGTTGAAACTAGATCCACATCAAAGAATATTAGGACATTTCGGAATACCAGAGACAAAGAGATTTTGTAAAAGTATGCAAAGAGAAAAAAAATTGAATTATTTACAAAGTATCAATAATCATAGTGTCCTCAGACTTTTCAACAGCAGTACTGGAAACCAGAAGTCATACCTTCAAACTTCAGGCAGAAAATGAATATAAGCCTAAAATTCTATGCCATGTCAAGCTGTTAATGAAATGTGTGTCTATGATGAAGATATTTTCAGACAGCCTGGGTATCATAATATTTACTTCTCATACTTCCTTTCTCAGAGAGATGGTAGACAAGACTTTACAATATAAGGGAGTAAATATAGAAAGTGGGATAAATGTGACTTGGGAAATGAGGTTCAACACAAAAGAGCTGAAGGGAACCCCCATGGGCATGGCATGCAATATGCCTGGGGAGCAGCTAGTTCAGATTGAGGCAAGTCAGAAGCTTTTAGAGATAAGTGTTTATGTAGAGAAAACTGAAAAATACTTAAAGTATTTAAGTTGAACATATTGAGAGCAGTTTTAATCAACTAAGTGAGTTTGGAGATAAATTAATAGTATATAGAAAGCTAAGAAAAAAGCAATACAATTATTAATTCTGAGAAGCAAAAGTTGTGCAAGAAAAGAAAAATAACCATGAGTTAGTCTATTATTCAGCTATGGATATCATTTGTAAGTCACAATAATACAAATTATTGATATAACCAAAATTATGCTATAGAAGTATTAATGTGATAGCATCTTAGAGGTGGTGGGGGCAAATGATCCAAATCCTTAGAATAGTAGGACACCAATAGATAATATCTAAAATGAAAAAATATGTAGGAGTAGCAAAAAAAAACATTAGGCTCATGGATTGTGTTAGTCTATTTTGCATTACTATAAAGGAAATATTTGAGGCTGGATAATTTGTAAAGAAAAGAGATTTATTTGGCTCACAGTTCTGCAGACTGTATAAGCATGGCACCAGAATCTGCTTCTGGTGAGGGCTTCAGGGAGCTTTCAATCAACGTGGAAGAGGAAGGGGGAGCAGGCATGTCATATGGCAAGAGAGGGAGCAAGAGAGGCACAAGGTGGTGCCAGGCTCCTTTAAGCAGTCAGCTCTCACAAGAGCTAATGAAGTGAGAACTCACTCATTATTACAGGAGGACACCAAGCTGTTCATGAGGTATCCACCCTCATGACCCAAACACCTCCCACCAGGCCCCACATTCAACCCTGGGGATCAAATTTCAACATAAGATTTGGAGGGGCCAACATCCAAACCCTATCATGGAATTAATTTAAAAAAAACAGCTATAATTGTTGAAAGTGCTTGTCTCTCTAGCCAGTGAAATATAGTGGAAGGAGAGGATTACTATATCTTTGTAATATGAATTATAGAACTATTTGAACCTTTTAATTATGTGATGATGAGAAACCTCAATAAATATAAAGGCAATGTAACTCAAATGAATATAAAGAACCATAAAACAAATATAAAGAAAATTAGAGCCATTGTTATATGTCTTATTATAGATTGTGTATCCCTAATCTGAAAATCTAACATCTGAAATGTTCCAAAATCCCAAACATTTTTTGAGTGTTGACATGATGCTACATGTGGAAAATTCTACACATAATAACTATTTAGTACAAACTTTGTTTCATACCCCAAATTATTTTTAAAATTATATAAAATTACCTTCAGACTATGTGTATAAGGTATGTATGAAACATAAATGAATTTCATGTTTAGATTTGGGTCCATCCCCAAGATATCTTATTATGTAGTATTTATGCAAATATTCCAAATCCAAAAAAATTCAAAATCCAAAACACTTCTTGTCCCAAGTATTTCAGATAAGGAATACTCTATTATGGAAATAAAGTATTTTTCTTTGATAGTTTGAGATGCCACAAGACCCTTCTGATTCCAAGCAAACCTATTTGTGTCCATGTGACTTTCGCCTCAGAGATGTGTGCTTTGAAAGACTTAGCAGAGAAGCTGCGTCCCACTTTTTCTCATTTGTTTTCTAGGGATAATGCATATAAAAGGCAGAAATTCTAAACTTGGATCTTGCCTCTGGTCCTATCTTCGCATGATTCAAGGGTGAGCTTAGACAACTTTCTATTTTTTTTTCTTTTTTTTTTTTTATTTCAGCAAATTATGGGTGTACAGATGTTTAGGTTACGTGTGTTGTCCTTGGTTCCCCCCCCACCGAAGTCCGTGTTTCAAATATGTCCATCCTTCGGGTAGTGCGCATTGCCCTCCTTGTGTATACAAATACCCCTCCCCTCCTCCCTCCTCCCCCCTCCTCCCGCCGCCCTCCCCCTTCCCCAGCATCCAATAGATGTTGTTCTGATATGTGCATTTATGTGTTGATTAGTTAATACCAATTTGATGGTGAGTACAAATGGATCCCGTTCTGCTGCTCTTGTGGTGCCCCACTTTGGATAATGGGCTTAAGTTTAATCCAGGAAAGTGTAAGAGGTGCTAGATCACTGTCATTTCTTATGATTGAGTAATATTCCATTGTGAACATATACCAAATTTTGATAATCCACTCATGGATTGACAGGCACTTGGGTTGTTTCCACACTCTTGCAATAGTGAATTGTGCTGCCATACACATTCGGGTGCAGATGTCCTTATCGTAGAATGTTTTGTGCTCTTTTCGGTAGATGCCTAATAGTGCTATTGCTGGATCGAATGGTATTTCTATTTTTAGCTCTCTGAGGTATCTCCAAATTCTTTTCCACAGAGGTTGCACTAATTTGCAGTCCCACCAGCAGTGTAGAAGTGTTCCTGTCTCTCCACATCCTCGCCAACATTTGTTGTTTTGCTACTTGCTATTAATCTCTAGTTTTCTTTTTCACTCTTTTGACAGTCACCTACTTTAAAACATTGAAATGTTTTAAAATAAACACTAAAAAAGAAATTGGGATGCCTAGTGGGTGGTAAATATTTTGAAAAGATTGGGAATAAATGCAGAAATTTAAGTGGCTATGTTTATAGAAACTATTTTTCCCATCAATGAATTATATTTTACATGAAGCAATGTATGAGTCCTGTCTTTCAAGTAGCTTCAAGTGTACTCATTGTAGAAATAGCTAGGTTCTAATGATCATAACAATTCTTAGGCTTTGGATTGAAAACATAATATAAAAATTGCTAGTGCCATTGACTATAGAAAAGTACCATGGTTAGCAGTAAATTGTGGTTTGCATTTTTTTCGTTAAATTTTCTAAGACTTATATGAATTTATTTTCCATCTTTTTGTCTTACTGAATTTAGAATGAAGCTAACACAAACTCCTTATTTTACAATGATATTGAAGTATCTATCTCATGCTGGCCTGAGATACTTTTTCAAGAGCCCCCAGGAATTAATGGAAAGTACTATGAATGAGATATAACACATTTTATGGAGATATTTTAAAGACATTTTTGAATACACTTATTCTGAATTATTCAGGATTAATTTTCTCCAAGCCAATTTCACTGTGCCATAAAACATACACATTCTTTGTGGCCTACACATTCTTTTGTAATAAGCAGTTTTGGGTTGATGTTGCATGCACATATTTAGCTTCACTTCGATCTCTTAATCGAGCTGCAGTGATAAATCTGTAATTAGAATAACCTTTCAGTTTGTTAATTTGAGAGGCTAACATGGCATCCTGAATTTAATATTTACACTCCATCTACTTGATGGAGTTCAGAAATTAGAACACCATGAAAGGTAGGACATGGAAGGTTAAAAGAAAACCTAACTGAAGGAAGCAGAGGAGGTAAATAGTGGCAGACACTAGAAATGAACACGAGATTATAGTAGGGAAAAAAGTATATTTCTAAAGTTTCTCAAACTGAAGGCTCTAAAGAAAACAATGTATTTGGTAATGCTCTTTTCCCCCAATAGCCCAATACCCACATATAAATCTACAGAGATGAAATATTTCTCTAAGCAAAATTAACTCTCCTGGTCAGGACATAAAGGAGCATGCAAATATTTATTGTGTATAAATGACATCAAATCAACCTAGAACCAATATCTTGAATTATGATTTTATAGAAGTGAGGCAAAAATTCTTTTTAATGAGATTATTTTTATGTCTCCTCCTTGTGAAAGATAGAAGACAGATTTATCCAATGAAAGCATTTTTGGAGGGGTTGGAAGAAGGGGATTTAGTAAATGTGG
This sequence comes from Propithecus coquereli, assembly GCF_000956105.1. Classification (NCBI taxonomy): domain Eukaryota; kingdom Metazoa; phylum Chordata; class Mammalia; order Primates; family Indriidae; genus Propithecus; species Propithecus coquereli. Next base: position 7,031,908 of record NW_012150841.1, read on the forward strand.
TACAAGTATGATCCCTAAGAAAGAAATTATCAGGTTTTGATTAATAATGGGTGACTAAACATGGAAGCAGGTCTGGGTATTGTTTTTCTGGACCAAAGTATGGAATGATATAAGCCTGAGGCTACATCAGAATATGAGATCTGAAAGATTTTTTGTGTGTGTCTGTGTGCATGCATACACATGTGCACATGTGTTCATGTGACTACACATGTATTAATATGTGTGTGTGTGCATACACATCTAGTAATGGAGGGTAGATGAGGCAGAGGAGAACAGACACACATGAGTAACATTGTTTAATTGGCTACTCATAGCCATTGGGATTTTGATGTTCAGGGCCAGGACTTTTAGTTTAATCTGATGGGTAATTAAACTTGCTTTTCACACCTCAGTCCTGGTTTTATTCTATTATACTGAGCTTCCTTTTGGCCATTTTAATGTCTAAAATGAAGATATACAAATAGGATCTAGGAAAGCAAGGAGAGAAGATAGGAACAAGTTTTCTGGGAAGTGCGAAAAAGACTAGAAGTGGAACCTCTAGTGAGAACATCTTGATTTTGGATCAGTGGGGTCCTCAACTAGGAACACCAATGTGTCTGTTCTCTGCATTGGGATTGGTCCCAGAGTCAAGACATAGGTGAACTGACACAGTTGGCCTTTGAAAGGCTCAGTGATGAAGGTTAGATGTAAGGGTCAAGGTAAGGAAAGATACGGTTCACTGTCATAGTCATCAACTTCATCTCATATTAATCTTCAATTTTACATTTCTTATCTCTTCCTCAGAATTTTCTAGCTCTTAAAATTCCTTTTGTGGTTCTGACTTTGGGAAGATATTCCTAGTACCATCACCATCATGGCTTACCTTGGATAACCTCTACTCTCTGGCACCTTGTTTCTGCTCAACACTCAACACTGCAGCAGTCACTGGTAGAGTTATACTTTTGGCCCAAGTCTCTAGACTCTAGATTGATGATTTAATCAAAGGTGCAGCTGGCCTTAGTTCACAAATCCTGGCTGGGCCTTCAAATATAACCTGCCTGTATGTCTTGTCTCTTTGTTCAAGGGGGCTGACATTATTTGGTTTTGTGTCAACCGTGATGCAAAACTTTGTCCCTTCACTGGCTTTCACAAGATGGCCATTTATACCAAGCATATCATGGAGATTTGCTGGTCATGAAATAAGGTCACATTGCATAGCACAAGCATTTACTTTGAAAAACAATAATCACTATTACTCTTCTCCTTTCTCTCAGAATTTTCTAGCCCCTAATGCCAACTGAGGTTTCTTTCTTTATGCCCTTCCCCTGTACAGTGTCCAGTCTATCTGGCTCTTTTACCATTCTACTGAGATTTACCCTTTGCCCCCATTCTTCCCTCTTTTCCCTTGAATCTTAATTATGCCATCTTCCCTTTATCATGAAGAGCAATTCACCCCAAGCTTTTACTGCCAAATGTGCACATAGCCAACCATCAAACAAAGAGCCTTCCAGATAAAAGACCTAGATGATTATTTATGACTTATTTTTTCTTTCTTTTAAAGTTATTATACTCTATACTCTCTGATCACTTATAAAAACAGCCACAATCACAAAAAATTCATTGAAAGATATCACAATGTATTAGCTTCTATGCAAAGTTTCTGTTCTACTTTGACAATATGCAATGAGAGTTTTAAGATCCAGAGTGTCCTGGCATGTGAATTTGAACCAACTATCATTTTATATTGCCAATCCACTAAAGGAGGATAATAATTTAAGAGGATGTGACCCAAAGATAGTCAAGATCATTCATCTTTATGCATTATCATGCTAATTACTCTGTCATTGATCTTTGATAATCTAATAAACAGAAAATTCTAGATCACAGACTTCTCTTTCAACAATATGATGTTCTGATTTTTAATGGCTTTTGTAAGAACTTAGCTTCTGAATAGCAAACAGTAGTGGTCCTTCATGCAACAAGGTGGTATTTCTCTATGAGAAAAGTGGTCAGTGGTGGTCACCTTCTGAAGTTATTTGTACCCTAGAAGCATAGGTTAATGCTAGTTATTACCTTTTCTTGGGGTATTGGTCTTGATTATACCTTTGATTTATGAATTAAGATGCCATTTATTGGTTTTATAGACTAACTGAACTACCTGTCACCAATATGTAGTGTCTGGCATTTCTGTACACTCTGATAGTTTTTCCACTTGCTATAGCCATATATTTTCACTCCAGAGTTTCCTCTGGAAGTGTCTTTTTTTGCTAGCTATGGGTGATACAGACTCAACCAGTTAACTATAAAGGGGTTATATGGGAGTACAATAATTATTCACTTTTCTCATGGGTTTGCTGAGCTGAATGGACTTTGAATTGCTATAGTTTTACTAGCAAGATATAATTATTATCAAAGATTTAAAGCAGGGAATCTTCTTGTGCCCTTTGATACTGCTAGACTATTGTATTATCTCTGTAACTGAGTATTTTTTGCCAACAGTGGCCATTCCAGATATTCAATCCTTGAAGACAATTGGGCAAAAGTACAATTTGGCCAATTTTGAATTTTTGTGGCCATGCCAGTTTGCTATGATGTCCTCCCAGGCATCCCAAAGGCTCTGAACTACTCATTTTCCTAATATGAGGTTTAATCTCCTTATCTAAATGCTAGTTTATGGGGACCGTTTGTCCAAGTGACCATGTAACCATTGTAAGTTGCCTATAAAGTTTATTTTGGGTGGGTTAAAACATAATTTTTGCTTTATTCAGTTTGAGTGAGCATATACCTCTTGCATTGGTGAAAAAAATTAATTTACATTTATTTAGCACAATGGGCCCTGACACTGTTCTGTACACTGGAGTATTATGAGATACCACTGTGTCACATCCACTTAATACTTAGAAACTATATTCAGGAAAACAGCATTATAACCATGGGGGTGAAAAATGAATAGAAGGGAAATGACTTCATGAACACGCAGATAATCCAACCAGCCTATAAAGCCAATGAGGTGGAACTACACCAACTGTGACAATGAATCAAATGGACAACACACACTTTCCTGCAGTATAACACTCCCACTTTGACATATTAACAAGTGTAGCCACACCTGCTCTGGTCGCCTCTGTACTATCTAACCCACAATTCTTGTATGCCTCTGAAGACAGCCATGCTATTCATATAGTCTTCTTTGATGTCCCAGCTTATTGTAAAGGAAAGGGCAGAGGATTCAGAAGAGAAAAATCTAGGTTTTCATCCCAGCTCTATGGATAACTAGCTGCATTACTTTAGTTATGAGACCTCCCTGGACCTTAGTTTCCTTACCTGTAAACTATGGATAATAATGCCTATTTTGTAGGGTTGCTTATATAGGATTATATGAGATAATGCCCATGAAATAAACAACACTGTATACCCAGCACACAATAGCCATGCAAAATGTTTAGTTCTTTTCCTTCCTCACTCTTTTCTCTCTTTCCTTTTCCATAAATCCCAAACTTTCATCTTAGGTCATTGAGATAGGATCTCATGTATTTCCTTTTGGTTTGGTCCACTCTTTGGCTTTAGCTGTCAAAGTATATACACTCTTCCTATGTCTCATAACCCTCAGGATGTCTTTGGTGGGCTGACACTATCCCTGTTTAGCCTGCTCCCAGTATGCTGTACAGTGATGTTATCAGTTGACCTTTCAGCTGTGCCTCCATGTCATACATTCTCATAAACCCAGAGCATGCTTCAGGCAGGCTGAATAATAATGTTAACAAACCTCGTATATTAAGGCATCTTTTCATTTCTCAGATGACTGGGGACAAGAAAAAGTTATAGAGTCTACTTTGGTGGTGTGGAAAGTGCTTATGACTACAATGCCTGCATTTCAAGGGGAACAAGGCCTATTTACAGAATTAAAGACTTGGAACCAATGGAGGAGAAACTTTGGAAGCATCAACATTTATGTATTTTGATAATTAAAGGTTATGGGGATAATCTGGCATGGAAAACACCATAGTAGCTATGGTTTGTATGTGGGGGTACAGCCATGTGGGACAATAAAGCATAATAAAGCAAAGTTAATGGCTTCCCTAATCACTAGCTGTATAAATTTGGTGGAATTTATAGCCTTCAACCTCCATATTTTTTAATATGTTATAAAGCATGCATGACAATAATTCTGGTTTGGGGGATGTTAAATGAATTAATGGTTATGGAATGATTAGCATAGTTCCTGGAACTTAGTAAGTATTGAGTGAAGATGGGATGTTATTGTTTTCCACGGTATTCAAGAGCAACAAGCAGAGTCTTGGAGAAATGCTGGGAGAACCAGGGCTCTTGATTGGATTCAGTTGACCGGGTCATTTTTCTTCATTTTCAATATGGGCCAAAATCTGTTAGCTTCATTTTGATTGTAAGTACTGGTTTAAGACAATTAATTCCAACCAGATCATTTCCTTTTTCTAAATCAACCAGGTCGTTTTTAATGTTTTGATGGTGTTACATTACACAGGAGAAATATGCCACATTTAGCTAATATTCTTAGTGTTTAAACAGTTTGCAACTATTAGAAATGTTATGTTTAAATTTATCAAAATTAGAGAGTAGTAAACATACATTCTTTACATTTGCTAAGGAGATGGGTTTGAATAAAACATAGCTAACTGTGGTCAGCCATATCTTTTTACTTTGTGACTCAGGACCTAAAATTAAGTATGTAACAACTTCTAGGTGATTGCTTTGAAAGTTTACTAGGTAACAACACTTTGCTTAGGTGTGTGAACTTCATGTTGCCAGTTTTTAGATTTCTAAATATCATTGTTTTTTGTTAGAATTTCCTGTGTCAACATCACAGTTACCCAGTTTTACTCCAGGCCAGACTAACCAATGCTATGTGAAAAGAGAAGGGTGTTATTTATGAGTTTGCCAATAACTGTTTACTTGTATCATTAAAATTGGTATGAATACAACAATGCTAAATTTTCTTAACCCTGCTTAGAAAAATCAATGCAGCATTAACATCTCAAAGCTTGCTATTTCCCCAATATTGTGAGATATTTCTATAGGTCTTAGGGAACCCAGAGAGGTCAGCAAGAGTCCAAGCCTCTGGGTCTCTGGTCATCCCCAAAGTGGTGGACCTTAAGATATTCCAAAGATGATTCCTTACAACGAGAGGGTGGAACTCTTTGTGCTTGGATGTTGAAACAAATTTATCACCAAACTTCTCCAACTTTCAAGAAAAATCCTCATGTTTTTCAGATGGCCAGAAAACTCTGGACAATTTCTCATATTTTTTTCTTTTTCTCTCACTTTCTCTCTCCCCTCCCTCCCTCCCTCCCTTCCTTCCTTCCTTCCTTCCTTCCTTCCGTTTGAAGTAGAAGTTTTCTGTAAAGACTTAGGCAAGAATCTTTCTGTGCTGGATTTTTTTCATTAAATCATTTTTACTTTTCATTAAAATCATTTTTAAAAACAGTCATTAAATAAGTTGTGATTCTCTCACAACTTTATTTTTTAAGTATCTCTGGTTTGGTATACACAGGACCCTGAATAAAACTTTTGCCAGCTGAATATATTTTTAAGCACTCTGCTTTAGTCCGGCTGCTTCCCAAATTCTCTTGTCTCCTTATCCTAAGAATCCATTTTTGTGGGAAAAAGGGGTCCTCGAAGCATCTTCAGATTGAGACTTTAAGAGTGATGCATCACAGAAGAAACAGTAAAACTATTTTAGCTCCAGTGAAACCCTCTGTTCACTTATAAGTCAGGAAGTTAAGGGGGAGCGAACTTAAAAATAATATTATCTCACCAAATGGCCTTAAACCAACCTCAACCTTTGTTGGTAAATCTCTGCAATAGAAAAGTAAGCCTTGACCACAGGAAACAGGAAGATTGTTTGTGGTGCCAGAGAAGATGAACAAAGTTTACAGTAGGCTTTCAGGCACCAGACCTAATAAGGAGAGTTGCTGCATCTGGGTTAAGTAAAATAGCTACTCATCTGTCTGTGCCAGTGGAGTTGCCTTCTGTAGTTAAATATGTGAACACTTGCTCTATATTTTGGCGATTCCGAGGTGGTTCCAGCTGCAAAATCTTTTATAATTAATTGCATGTGTATTGCTATTCACTTGGGAGGCAGGTGATTACTTGCCTGGGTGTTACTCTAAGACATTACAATATCAATAGTGCTACTGATTTTAATTAAAACTTCAAAATGTATGCCTGTTGAAATATTCATTATTGCACCCTTGATTGTGTGTGAGAATTCAAAGTTTTCTATGCTTCTTTTTTCCATATAATAATAGTAAGGCCAATTAACAGGAGGCAGACTTTGCAGAATATTTTTCTTTTCTTATAAGACAGTGAAATGTGTGTGTGTGCATGTGTGTGTGTTTGTGTGTCTGTCTGATATTTTTTATGTTATTCTGACTGGACTTGTCCTTTGGACTCTAAAAAATGTTTGTCCATTATCAAAGCTAGTAGACAAAATAAAGTGAGACAAATGGGAGAGGAGAGGTAAAACGGCAGAATGAATAATCCTTTCACTGCCAGTTAACTGCATTCGGATCTTGGCTTAGTTCTGAAAAATCCAGTAGTTCTGTTCTCTTTGTAAAACATATCGATCTTTAATGTAAAGCCACACCTGGGTTTGCTTAATTAAGATATTCAAAGGAAATAGAAAGGGAAAAGGTGCTAGCATACAAAATAATAGAGGAAAAACTGTGTGGAACAGCTAAGCTCTTGATGAGGCTTTTTTGGACATGGAGACATTTTAAGGTAGTCTACGGTTTATAGGCCAAATGTGTCAAGTATAAACTGCAAGGGACCATAGAGATAATCCAGGCTAGTTTCTTCCTTTTACAGACTATATTCATAATCATCCTTTCTGGTAAGAATTGTTTGATACACTGGAAGTGAAGAAACCCTCAATAAGGTGTACTATTAATATCTCGTTGAATTTAGCACTATTTTTTTAATCCAAGTTTTTCAGGTCTTGCAGACAAAATAATTTAATGACCAACTTTTCACCAAATTTCAGAACGTGTGTGTGAGTGTGTGTGCGTGTATAGCATGTCTACCATCTTTGTGGCCCTGCTTTGCTTTCTGATGTGGAAAATAAGGATAAGGTTCTGAAATTTGGTGAAAAGTTGGTCATTAAATTATTGCTGTGGTTTTTGAAGAATGTTGATTGCACTGTGATTTCCTTCCCTAAATCCCTTAATATAGAGTTATATTTTTTTGGTTTTGAAGTTTTTGGTGACTCCATTAGGAACATTTCTAGTGAGGCTGAATCATACTCAGGATATCACATTCTTACTGGGGAAAGCATAATAAAATTATTGCAATAAAAACAGTACACTTCAGAAAAAAAAATAAGTGATTTTATTCAAATGGATATTCAGTGCTTAAGCAGCACAGACTGGAACAGGTAGGTTGCAGTATTGCTGCAGATTTCCTTACAGGAGAGAAAAGCTGGTCTTGATTACTTCAACTCTTATGCTGACTCTGGAGAGTGGTTTCAATTAAAACTTTCCCCCTAGCTTTAGAGACAAATCTTTTTCTTCTTTATTAAAGTTGGTTTGGAGATGAAACTTTTGAAACCAGGAGTCATATCATTAAGAGTTTAGATTCAGTGTATGGGAAGAAAAGATAAAAATCCAGATTTCCCTTTTCGGTTTGAAGTAAAAACAATACTTTAATTATAGTAGTATTTGTAGGTAAGATAAGCAAATACCCAGAGCAATGGGACCTGAGTTAGAACATCGGAGTAGGCGTTCTGACTTGATCTGTGATTTAATGACTTGGGGAAAGTATCATTTCTCTTTTGACTTCAATCTCTTAACTAAATTGGTGACCTTCTTACCTCTTTTTAAGTTCTTTTTCTTCCATCTTCTGTGCCAGAATTTCTTTTCATTAAATGACTTGTTTTCAGGATGGCATTGGACATTGAGAAATCCCTTGATCCTTTACTTTGCCCTTAACTTGAACCAAATTTAATTCCCAGTGTTGAAAAATTGCTATTCATCCAGCTGTTTCCCAATAGATATTCCTCACACTTTGTCTTTAGGCGGATTAAAATTTCATTCATTTTTGGAAGAATTCAAAGGATGTGATAATTTTCTCTTCCTTTTAAACTCATTCCAATATTCAACAAACCCTAGGTTTTCTTTTTGTGTTGTTTGTGAGTTTAATATTTATTTACATTTTAAGGTAACATTTATATGCAAAGAGATGTGCAGATCCTAAGTGAATAATTTGATGAGTTTTAACAAATGCATGCAACTATGTAATTTATACTCCTAATCAGAATATAGAGCATTTCCTTCACTCCAGAAAGATTGTTCATAAGTCTTTCAAATGAAATCTTCATTGTAAGAAGCAGCTACTTTTCTGATTTTTTTCACCATAGATCAATTCTTCCTATTTAGAATTTTGTATAAAAGGAATTACACAGGATGATCTTTTGAGTCTAGCTTCTTTTGCTCAGTATATGACCTGTGAGATTCCTCATGTTGTTGCCTAAATCAGTAGTTTGCTCCTTTTTATTGCTGAGTAGTATTCCACTGCATGGGTATATTAAAATTTGTTTATCCATTCTCCTATCGATACTTGGATTGTTTCCTGTTTTGGGCTATTACATATAAAGCTTCTGTTAATATTCCTACAGAAGTTTTAGTTTTAGCTTCTTTTTTTTCTTTCTTTTCTTTTTTGCTTTTGGTCCATGTTGTTAGGTGGTCTCTAAGGTTTCCCCCAAAGATCCCCACCTCCTGGTATTCGTGCCCTTGAGTGTCAGCTGGATTGACTCAATTCTAATGAATGGAGCACAGTAGAATTGATGGGATGCCACTTCTAAGGTGGCATGTATACAAACCAGTAGCATTCCTATACAACAACAGCAGTCAAGCTGAAAATCAAATCAAAGACTCAATACCTTTCACAATAGCTATAAAGGAAATAAAATGCCTAGGAATATATTTAACCAAGGAGGTGAAAGATCTCTACAAACAGAAACACAAATCACTCAGGAAGGAAATTGGCACTCTGGGGAAAGCCAGCTTTCATGTCATGAGGCAGTCCTAGGGAGTGGCCCACGTGAGTCAGTTTGGAAGATGATCTGCTGAGGTCTTGCCAACAGCCACATAAATGAGCACAGAAGTGGATTCTTTCTCGGTTGAGTCTTGAGATGACTGCAGCTTGGCCTGACACCTTGATTATAATGTCATAAGGGACTCTAAACTTGAACCACCCACTTAAGCTACTCTTGGATTCCTGACACCAGAAGATGTGAGCTAATAAATGTTGGTTGTTTCTGGCTGTTAAGTTTTGGGGTGTGTTTTAGTCCATTTGTGCTAATATAAAGGAATACCTTAGGGGGGTAATTTCTAAAGATTTGTTTGGCTCATGGTGCTGCAGGCTATACAAGAAGCAAGGTGCCAGCATCTGCTCCTGGTGACGGCCTGAAGATGCTTTCACTCATGGCAGAAGGCAAAGGGGAGCTGGTGTATGCAGAGATCACATGGCAAGAGGAAACGAGAGTAGGAGGAGAGGTGCCAGGCTCTTTTTAACAACAAGCTCTCATGGGAATTGACTGAGGGAGAACTCACTCACCTCATATTCTGGAGGGCATTAATCTATTCACGAGGGATCCACCCCCATGACCCGAGCACCTCTCACTAGATTTCACCTGCAACATTGATTCTCCCTATCCATGAGCATGATATGTTTTTCCACTTGTTTACATCATCAGCAATTTCCTTCCTGAGTGATTTGTATTTATGTTTGCAGAGATCTTTCACCTCCTTGGTTAAATATATTCCTAGGCATTTTATTTCCTTTATAGCTATTGTGAAAGGTATTGAGTCTTTGATTTGATTTTCAGCTTGACTGTTGTTGTATAGGAATGCTACTGCTTTGTATACATTGATTTTGTAAATGACACTTTGCTGAATTTATTTCATTCCAGGAGTCTCTTGGTGGAATCTTTGGGGTTTTCTAGATATAAGATCATATCATCAGCTAAGAGTGATAGTTTGACCTCCTCTTTCCCCATTTTGATACACTTAATTTCCTTTTCTTGCCTGATTGTTCTGGCTAGGGCTTCCAGCACTATGTTGAATAGAAGTGGCGACAGTGGGCACCCTTGTCTTGTTCCAGTTCTGAGTGGGAATGCTTTCAACTTTTCCCCATTCAGTGTGATGTTGGCTGTGGGTTTGTTGTATATAGTTTTTATAATTTTGAGATATATTCCATGTATCCCTATTTTGTTCAGAGTTTTTATCATAATGGAGTGTTCAATTTTGTTGAATGCTTTTTCTGCATCTATTGAGATGGTCATGTAATCTTTGTTTTTGCTTCTGTTTATGTGGTGAATCACATTTACAGATTTATGTCTTTTTAAATATCCTTGTATCCCTGGGATGAAGCCCACTTGGTCAGGGTGCATTATTTATTTATTTATTTTTTTGATGTGATGCTGAATTCAGTTTGGTAGAATTTTACTGAGGATTTTTGCATCTATATTCATAAGGGATATTGGCCTATAGTTTATTTTTATTGTTGTGTCCTTCCCTGGCTTTAGTATCAATGTGACATTGGCTTCATAGACATATAATGAGTTGGGGAGTATTCCTTCCTTCTCAATGTTATGAAATAATTTCTGCAGTATGGGTACAAATTCTTCTTTGTGAGTCTGACAAAATTCAGCTGTGAAACCATCTGGTCTTGGACTTTTGTTTGTTGGAAGAATTTTTTATTGCTGCTTCAGTTTTGTTGCCCGTAATTGGTCTCTTCAGGAGTTCTTTTTCTTCCTGATTGAGTCTAGGGAGGTTGTGTGTTTCCAAGAATTTGTCCATTTCCTCAACATTTTCAAGTTTATGTGCATAGAGATTTTCATAGTATTCACAGAAAATATTTTGTATTTCTATGGTATCAGTTGTAAAATCTCCTCTTTCATTTTGGATTGAGGTTATTGGGGTCCTTTCTTTTCTATTTCTGGTGAATTTTGCAAGAGGTCTATCAGTTTGTTTATCTTTTCAAAGAACCAAATCTTTGTTTCATTAATCTTCTGTATTTTTTTTGTTTGCTTTTGATTTCATTTAGTTCTGCTCTGACTTTAGTTATTTTTTTTCTTCATCTGGGTTTGGGATTGATTTGCTCTTCTTTTTTTAGTTCTTTGAGATGATTGATTAGTTTGTTGATTTGTCATCTTTGTGTCTTTTTGATGTAGGCATGTGAGGCTATGAATTTTCCCCTTAGGCCTGCTTTTGCTGAATCCCACAGATATTTATGACTTGTGTCCCCTTTGTCATTTAGTTCAAGGAATCTTTTGATTTCTACCTTAATTTCCTCCTTAACCCAGTCATCATTCAGCAGTTGGTTGTTTAATTTCCATGACTTTGTGTAGAACTGAGTGTTTCTATTGGAGTTGATTTCTAATTTTATTCCACTATGGTCTGAAAAGATACATGGTGTAATTTCAATTTTTTGAAAGTATTTGTTGAGACATGTTTTGTGGCCTAAGATGTGGTCAATCCTAAAGAATGTTCCATGTGCTAATGAGAAGAATGTATATTCAGTAGTTTTGGGGCAGAATGTTCTGTAAATTTCTAATAGAACCATTTGCTTTAGAGTTCCATTTAAGTGCAGTATTTCTTTAATTATTTTATTCTTGGAGGATCTGTCCAGTTCTGTCAGTGTGGTGTTGAAGTCCCCAGCAATTATGATGGTGCTGTTTATCATTTTGTTTAAATCTAGTAGGCTTTGCATTATCAATCTGGGCACACCTGTGTTGGGTGCATAAATATTTAGGATGGTTGCATAAATATTTAAGATTGTTATGTCATCTTGACGAATTGCTCCCTTTTTCATTATATAATGATCATCTTTGTCTTTCTTTACTATTGTTGATTTGAAGTCTATGTTATCTGATATGAGAATGGTATACCTCCTTTCTTTTGATTTCTGTTTGCATGGAATATTTTTTTCCATCCCTTCTCCTTGAGTCTGAATGAGTCTTTGTGGGTTAGGTGTGTTTCCTGGAGACAGAAGATTGGTTTATATTTTTTTATCCATTCAGCCAGCCTATGTCTCTTGAGTGGGGAGTTCAAGCCGTTCACATTTATTGAAAGAATTGATAAGTGGGATGCATTTCAGTTCATCCTATTGGGTAGAACCTTCATGCTTTGTTTTACCTCTTGAGCCATTATTTTATATGGGTTCTGAGCTTTAGCTTTTGGGTGGTATTACACTGGTGGGCTTCTATTGTGCTGATCAATGTATAATGCATTCTGAATACTTCCTGCAGGGCAGGTCTGGTCTTGACAAATTCTCTCAGTGTTTGCTTGTCTGAGAAAGTCTTTATGTTTCCCTCATATAAGAAACTTAGTTTTGCAGGATACAAAATTCTAGGCTGGCCATTTTTCTGTTTAAGAAAACTGAAGTTGGGGCCTCAATCCCTCTGGCTTGTAAGGTCTCAGTTGAGAAGTCTGCAGTTAGCCTGATGGGTTTTTCTTTGTAAGTTACCTGATGTTTTCACCTTACAGCTTGCAGGAGTTCCTCCTTTGTGTTAATTTTAGCTAGTCTAACGACTATAGGTCGTGGTGGTTGCCTCTTAGTTATGAATCTCCCAGGTGTTCAGTGAGCCTCTTGTACCTGGTTATCTAAACTTCTAGCAAGACCAGGAAGTTTTTCTCAATTATTCCCTCAAACAGTTTTTCAAACCCTTGTGTGTTTTCTTTCTTCACCCTCAGGAATGCCTATAATTCTTATGTTTGGACTCTTTATATAATCTTATATTTCTTGTAGGCTTTGTTCTTTCCTCTTAATTCTCTGCTCTTTGTCTTTGACTGACTTGTTCAAATTGAAGGTATTGTCTTGAAGCTCTGAGATTCTTTCTTCTGCCTGGTCTAGTCTATTCTTAAGACATTCCCCTGTTAATTTTTTTATTTCCAGAAGTTCTGTTTGATTTTTTTAAATACTTCAGTTTCTTTAGTGAAACTTTCATTCATTTCCCAATTTTTTTGTCGTTTCTTTGTGTGGGTTTTCCCTTTTCTTTTGTATTTCATTGAGCTTACTTATAAGCTATATTTGAAACTCTTTATCTGTTATTTCAATATTCTGATTTTGGTTGGTATCCATTGCTAAAGTGTTGGTATTCCCTTTTGGGATGACCTTTTGCTCTGATTCTTTATACTTCAGGAGTGCTTTCACTGATTCCTTCTCATCTGAAGCAGCTGTTGCTTTTTATTTTGGATTTTATTTTGTTTAAACAGGGATTTTTCCCATGGCCTCACCCATATGGTTGTGTTTTTAGCATATGTTGGGTAAGAACCTTTGGCTTAGCTTGTGGGTGCTTTTGTTGTGATCTAGGTTCTGGATGGATACCTTGGTTTTAGATATCTGTGATGTGGTGGTTTTCTGAGTTGTTAGTTGTTTGTAGGCTGTAGCAGTGGTGAGCTATGTGAGTGGGCAGATTCCCTGTCTCTCTTTGATGAGGGAGGATGGAGGTCTTTGAAATCCTTTCTCTTTCCCCAGCCCTGTGGTATTCTTAACAGTGTGAGTTGTAATGGCATGCCCAGTTTAATCTCTGAGACTATAGGTGGTACTTGTGAGTGAGAATCAACCACATTCTGTATGATTGAGTTAGTAAATGCTATAAAGAGTATGCAAGTTAATGTCCCTGTCAGTAGGTGGCACTTGTCAGATAGAACAAACTTCAGTGATGTTTTGGGGTCCTGTAACCAGCTGTAGTCCCGTAGGAGAAGCACTCAAATGCCCCAGGTGGTGGGTGGGGCCCTGCAACTTCAGGTGAGCCCTTATTCTCTGCCACAGCTGAGGCAGGTCAGGGTGCACAGCTAGGCAGGGCTGGGTTGGGTGAGCTTGCCCTCAGGCTCCACAAAAGCTGGCAAGGTATCCTTTCAGCAGGGGTCAAAGGTCTGTTCCCAGCTTCTGGGTAAAGCCACCAGGGAAGTCTGAAGTGGCCCCATGCAACCAGAAAGTCTGCTTCTGGAGGCAGGGGCATCTGACATTCACAGTCTGGCAGTCTGGAGTGGGCCTCACTCCTCTCTGCCCTTCACTGCTCCGTGGTTTCTTCCCAGCATCTGCTGGCAGGTAGGCACTCAAACCAGTTGAACTCCCCTATGACTGTGATATGGGCCAGGAGTTTCCCTGCCCAGGATCCCAGCCTGAGCTAAGAGCACAGCCCTCCTCTTGGGGAGGGGTGCCCTGTGAGCATGCTGCCACTAGAACCCACACTGCCCTCTCCCCCTTGATCTGTCATGCAGGCTTCCTCACCTCTTGAGACTAATTCACAGATCTCCCCTCCATGCCCCCAGAACAATACGATTGAGACCTGGGGGAATGGGATCTGGCCTTCAGGCCCCTCCTTGAGTCCCCACAGATCAATCCCTGACCATGCCAAGGAGAAGTCAGTTGCCCACAAGATGCCCAAGCATCTTCGATGCCCCTCCACCTTGGGGTGTGATATTCTCTGATGTAATCTCTGTGCAAGCAATACCAGGGAGGGTTGCTGGGCAGGAAGCTCACAGTCCAAGCACCCTTCAGTCTGCTGCAGGACCCCAAGAAGAAAGGTCAGCCCTAATCTCTGTGGAAACCTTGATGTGGTGGCTCAGTTGTCTCTCTTGGCAGCTGTGGGTGTCGGAAGGGAAGGGGAGAATAAGTGTCTGAATGGAGGAAAGCTCACACTCTGGTCATGTCAGTCCCTTACTCCAGAAGGCTGCCCACTGAGAATGTCCAGGCCCACTGGAGTTACACAGATCACCTGGGACCCTCTGGATCCCTGTGGCCAGAATTGGGAAATGTCTGTGTGGGAGCAAACAAGATGAAACCTGAGGAGTTGAAGCCCCCTGGGAAGAAAAAAGGCACACAGTGGATAGAGAAGCAATATGGCACCTGCCATCCCGGCTTGGGTCTGTGGAGATGTGAGGCACCCCAGAGGGGCTGGGAGCCTTGTACCCTGTCCACAAGAAGGTCCCAGCTGACTGGCAGCAGCAGCCTCTAGGCTTGTGTGGGCAAAAAGTCTCTCCAGCAGCTCAGGAACATGGAAAGACTGTCAGAGATGTGAGGGAGGGAGAAACAAACCACTGCACCTACCCTGAGTCCAGTGACAAGCTTCTCAGGGGTTGATCTCTGATGATACCTTGTTCCTTCTTGTTTTGCTCCACTTCTTGCCATGGAGTCTCCTGAAGGTTCTGGCATACTTCCCTCAGATCCACACCTGTCTCTGTTTGTCTGTTCATTCATTTTTTCTCTTTCATCTAAAACTTCTCCTTCTTACTGAGATGCTCTGGTAGCTGGTGTCTCTGGTCATCCTAGATCGATTTTCTGATTAGACTTTTACACGTGTTAAAGGAAACTGACCTTAAGAAGATTCTTGATGAAAGCAGCATATCATGATAAGATATCAAGGATGGGGGATGAGGAATTTGATCAGATATTGAATGTGATCAGATTATCAAGAGTGAGGGTTCCTCTAAACTGACTTAGCAGGATCCTTTCTAATGCCCTACTCTATTAGGACAGACAGTGAAGCCCAAGGTCAGGCCTAGTTGAGCAGACAGCTAGGAGGGGCCTGACTAAAGTTTAGTCAAGGAGAGAATCTTTGTCACATGTCGATTAATAAATTCATGTTTTGATTTGTAAAAGTGTGTTTGTGCCTGCATTTGTGTTTTCTCCATGTCCTACAGGTGGGAAAGTACATCTAAAACCTACCTTATAGTGTCTGTACATGGCAGTTGTATCTCAAGTCATATCCATACATTGACTATTATTTCCTTATGTGTAATAGAAGGATTCTTGACTGTTATGATAAATGTGATATAAGAAGAGAAGGGGATTTTCAAAAGTACATGCAAATTAATTTTATATTAAAGTTAGAATTAAAAGTTTCCAACTTCCCTTTTTCTTTAAATTCCCCTTTGAAGACATTTCAGTGAATTTAGATTTTATGTATAGGATACAGGTAAACCTCAACTTTCAAACATTTGACTTTTTAATTGCTTACATTTTATACATTAGGTATTGACCACCTCACCATGTATCGGTAATGAAATTAATACTTTTCTACATCAATTGATAAACATTTCAAGCTATTCAAGGATAACTCAGTGTACCAGGCAATAGTTTGTATCATACCTTCTTTGTCTGTTATTTTAAGCAATTATTTCAAAATTACATTTTTGCTACTAGCATTTTAAAATGAGAAGAAAATTTTAAAACCAACAATGCTAATACTATTGAAAAGATACTTTGGTCTCATATACTTAGTGTAATTGAGACAACAATAAAAATATGCTGAAAATGGTGATTATTTAGCTTCAACTTTTTGCTCATGGACTTATGCTAATGGACTTCACTATTTGTGAAGAAAAAAATAACTAAAGAAGGTATTCAATATGTCAGAAAACTGTGTCAAAGAGACTAAATGTAGTTAGTGCTTTTATAATATGTTTAGTTTTCTGGGAACAGAACATTCCTTAAAAACAGGTTGCTAAGTGCACCTGACATATTCCAGTTCTCATTTTACCTGACCTTTTGGAATTAAACACTTCTTGAAACCCTCTCTTTCCCTGGCTTCTTCTTGTTCATATCATCTTGGTCACTTCTCTTTCTCTTTGCAGTTAATCATCCTTTCCTCAGATTTTAAATGTTGGAGTTCCTTAATGCTCAACTCTAGGCTATTTCTTCTTCTAAGTCTGTGCTCTTTACCTTTATGATCTACTCTAGGCTCATGGCTTCAAGTTTACATGCTAAACAGATGATGTACAAATCTAACCTGTAGCCAGATACCCCCTCTGAAACACAAACATTTACTCCACATTATTTTTTGAGTTGATGACTCAAAGACATTGAAAATACCTGATGCCCAATCAAATTTGAATTCTGATTTTCCTCCCAAATCTATTTTTATTTTAGGTCAGCTTACTTCAGTGATCTACTCAGTTGTGCAAGCTAGAAACTCAGAGTCATACTTCATACTTCCCTATCTATCAACTCCATATGCAATCCTTCACCAAGTCCTCTTGATTTTATTTTCCCAGTGTCTGTTGAGTCCTTTTGGTTTTCTTCATCCCAGACAGCAATTTGTTCCTCTCCAAATTGTTCTTCACATTGAAACTATTCATTTTTTCCAAATATCATTCTTTTCAAAAGTGATACATATTTGACCTCTCTGCCTAAAACTCTTCAATAATGTCTTAATTCTTTTAGGAGAAAGGCAAAGTTTTTTTTTTTTTACCTTCATCTATAAGCCCTGTATGGTGTGGCTTCTATATATCTCTCTAGTCTCATTTTCACTTGTTTCTCCCATGATCTCAGGGATCTAGCCACATGGTCCTTTCTTCTGTCAAATGATTTTGCATATGATGTCCTCTCTGCCTGGGACATTCTTCGCTCCCTTATTTCCATAGTTAATTCCTTCCCATATTTGAATATCTTTTTTTGTCATTCTCTCAGGAAAGCCATTTCCAGGGGAGTCATTTCTTTGTCTCTTCTCAAGAGCCTATTTTCTTGGCCTTGTACCCATTTTTTTCTCAGAATTTCTAGATCTTGCATCATTCTTGCCAGATATCACCACCTTCATTGCTCTTCTTTTCATATGTGAAGAAATTTAGGTTGTCTTTACCTAATATCTCTAAGCTAAGCTGGCACACATTCTGACATTTTTTAGAGATGAGGTCTTTCTCTGTTGCCCATGCTGGCCTTGCACTCCCAGACTTGAGTGATCTTCCCGTCTCAACCTCCCAAGTAGTTGGAGGCCTACAGGCCTGCCACTGCGACCAATTTCTCCAGCCATTTTTAATAGAGTTGTTAGGCATGCTGAAGACCAAAATGATAGGGATAAAGTATCATTTGTTCTTAGCAAATTAAAGATCCTAGAGCTGCATAATGCATCCTTCTTAAATGATAAGGTGGTGTTGGAAAGATATGGGATTATCATGAATAGTTATAGAAAACATGTATTTCTAAAAGATGGGTGAGACATGTGTATGGTTAAATCCTAAATGGTGAAGATCTCGTTAAGAGGAAGAGATGAACATATAGAGGAAGATATTCAGTTGGGGTGATGTTCTTGAAAATGAGGAAGGGGATGATATTCAAGATGCTGGTGGAATGGTTGACTTTTCCTGTTAAAACATTAGGAAAGGAAAAGGACAGTGTATAGTTGTGCTAGGTGCTAGAATGTTCATATTTTGTTGATAACCTCAGCATTTTATGCGAATTATCAGGCATGGTCATCTGTTAAACTGGAAGGAAGGTTAGGGATCAGAAGTTTGAGAAAGATGGAGACAGTTTGAAAAAAACCTTTCCCGAGCATAGGAGTTGAGCAGAGAAACATAAGAGGATTTCTAGTAATTGTGCAGGTTTCCACTGAGGTTGCTATTGGGAATTTATTAAAGTACAATTTGCCCCATTACCTGACCCTCTTCTGCAGCACCTAGCTGGCCTGGTGCAGGCTTGGAGAAAACAAAGCATCTAGTCTATTCAGATTGGGAGTTTACCTAGACGGGTGTAAAACTATTGCCTAAGTGTTTTTGAAATGCTGATTGTGGATTCTATGGAGGCCAAGAGGAAGGTGAAAAAAGTAGGAGGGCTAATTGATTGGGAGAAAATAGAAAGGTCAGTGGCTTTGTGTTCCTAATGAGGCCAAAGTACAACGACTAAAAATTATTTCATTTCCCATCAATGTTTAGAAATGTTTCCACTGTTTGTCTAAAATTTAAAAAAATTGTTTGTTGCAAATCTCTTATCAACATACTGTGATTTAGTTTCCCATCTGTGGAGAATGTTACAGGAAGTGATAATTTAATTCAATAATGTTGTATCCAATTCTAGATATAAAGAACCTCTAAAAAGGTTCTTTGTAGAAATGTCTTTTCTTACTGACTAATTTTTCTTGCCTCACACCAGAAAAAATAAAGTTAAACAGTCAAGGGCCCAACAACAAACAAATGGCAAATTATAAAGGAAGATAATTTGAAGAGGGTTTATTTAGAAAGGGGCTATTTACAAAAGTGTGTCTGGGTATAGAAGAACTACAAGGGAAAATTGCTAGTAGCAGCTAAGCTTTTACCATCTAAAGTATAAAAGGATAAAGGGAGGTTACAGTTCTATCCACAAGGAGAGGCAGTCCTATTGAGATGGCAACCTTGGGAAGTGCCATTACCTTTGGTTAAGGGATATGATCAGGCCATGGTAAAAATACCTTAACTTCACTTTCCTTCTTCCTTCCAATCTCCAACTGGCTGAAATCAACTAAAAGGGAACTCTGTTGATATGATACATAGAAGCTAGCTCTTCGAGGCATACAGCATGGTGGAGAAAGGTGGAGCATGGATCTGGATGACCAAATGAAAGATATCTGGCACATGGAGGAAGTAAACTGAACTTTTAGTTATTTTTCTAAGTCAAATCCCGTTTTAAACACTTATTATGCTTAGAATGAGGACCTCAATATGTGACCTTTCATGCTTTAATCTCTTCAATCATGCATTCAAAGCTTGCTGTCTATGTGTAGATACTTTGTTAAGGACTGGATATATAAAGATGCAATAGACATGGTTTCCACCTTTGAGATGCAATATGTAGTGATATAGATATAGGAAATGTATTTATATATAACTATTATATTATGTTTATTATTATTTATTATGTTTACCATTGTTTGATATCTAAAGTCTCATGGTAGACTGAAGAATGGAGGACATAAATTTTTGCCTATATGTGTCTGTATGTGTTTAATATGTGTGTGTGTGTGTGTGTGTGTGTGAGAAGGTTGCTCGAGGGGAAGGAATGTGATTTCTATCAATCATATATATTATCATCTGACTAATTTAATTAAAACATCACTTTCATTATATCATTCTCTTTTCTCAAAAATCTTTTATAAGAATTCCCAAAAGCTTCTTCCTGCTGTTCAAAGGCTTTCATCCTTTGGTCCCATCCTGACTTTCCAATTGTATTTCCCAGCATCCTTTATTTGAGATCAGCAGATCTCCCTATCCCTCCTGGCATCTTGCAATAAGTTCTGTGATGATTATGTGATGTCGATCTCCCCTCTTCCCCAACTTAAGTACCTTTTAACCTTCTGCTTCTTGTCATTCAAAATTGTGCTCAAATCCTGCCTTCTGCAGTTAAGTCTTTCTAAATGTTTTAACTCATAATCAACTCTTCCTTCGCTCAACTTTGCTGGCCCTAATAGCCTGTTCCACAGTGAAATTAATTATTCTTTAGATGACTTACATGTGCTAATTTTGCTTCCACAGGTATACTATGCATATTTCTATCATTTACTCTGTATCTCCTCTAGCACCTAGTGATGAGTTAAAGTGATGAGTTAAAAATACTTGATTGAGAGTCTTGTGTGAAAGTACTAGGCCAAATGTGCCAGTGCTATTGGAAAAATAAAAGAAGATGCTTTGCCAATTGAGCGGCCTCATTTTTTAAGAGACAAAGCATTATATTATTTGTTTGAATTACTTATTCATCATTTCTGTTTTATTGATGTAATGTGGTCATTATATCTAAATAGATACTAAATAATGACTTTTAGCTGTAGTCTGTGTAAACATAGCTGACTTCCAGTTTTGGATATAATATATTACCAGTGTGGAGTATCATCAATCCAAAATCTAATCAGCTCACACTTCCTTTTGCTAGTGTTATTGGATTCTATATGAAATCCTCTCAAGTTTCCTTTCTGTTAATCTCATATTTTGAATCTATGTGTGTGAGGTCTATCACTCAAGGCTCCATTAAAAGAATCAATGTGACTACTTCCTCTGTGCAGGCCTGGTTTGCATCCTTCCGTCCTCCTATTGGAGACTTTAGCTCCATGTTGAAGTTGCTCCTCTCCCACATATATTTTCTTATTTTCTTTTAGATCTTCCAATTCATTATTCCTTTATTATTCTTTTCAACAAAATTAGAAAGAACTAAAAGTTCAGTAGTAGAAGATTGTTTAAATAAAATATGTGACATGTATAGGATTTAATAATGTATATTAG
>NW_012150841.1:7053943-7061001 GCF_000956105.1 Propithecus coquereli
TTTTAATTATTGTGCTTAATTATTTCTATTTTCCTTAGAATACCATCCAATTCCTAAAATATTTCATAATAAAATGAAAGGTTAAAAACCTTACTTGCACAGTTCTCTTCTTTTGTGCACATATAGTACGTTAATATAGGAAATGATAAACTCTGTGCGGCTTTCAAATAATCATTTACGAATATTAACTTAGCTCATTTGAGCAGTGAGCTCTCAAAGATCAGTTTTAATTTATTTTGAGACATATGTAGGAGGCAAATAGTTTGCAAAAACCATTCTATATCATAAATAATTGCTCTGAAAGAACAGTGAGAGAGTTTTAGTGTTTATTACATTAATATTTTATTTTGCCTTTCTCTAACTCTTTCACCAACCTATTTCCCTTCATACATTATAATACATAAGTTTATGCACCCAGTACCCTTAAGGCTAACATCAGTTGTAAAAGTCTGGCATGGCATTTTACAAAAATTGCAAAAAACATATTATGCAAATTCTCCTTAGCATCTCAAACATTAAAAGAATGAAGAATAATATGTTTCTTTATAAATTCATTTTGTACTGTCAGAGCGAAGACTCATATGACCTTGCAGCTCACAATTAGGTTTGCAAAAGAACTAGTTTTGACAGTCAGCTCTGTAAAAGAAAGGAAAAAACAATTCTAAAAGTAAAAAACAGGTTGTTAGACTGGGGCATGTGAGGAGGAGATGGCTCTTCCTTTGCAAGCTAAACTCATCATTACAGAATGACACCTTTCCAGACTTAAATTTAAAAACCTAGAAAAAATAATAAGGTGAAGTTGCCAAACAAAGATCAGGCTTTCATGCAAATGTCTTTGGTAATTAAGGGGAGGGTGCTAAATGTGCAATATTCCTTCTAAGCAGAATTGTTTCTAAATTCAGGGGTATGTTCACACTATAGTCTATGAGGCAACAGCTGTTCTTAAGAGAACGCTGTCAATGTTGATAAGTTACTTTTAAAACTAAATCTGTTTGCTGAGCTCATGTTGTTTGGAAAACTATAAAGGATGAAATCTTTAATGCATTTTTTTTTCTTTTGAAAAAGGGAAAAAAATCCTATCAATTGCAAGCAAAAGCAGAATTCTAAAAGCCCACAACCTAGTGAGAGCCTAGGGTAAGCTCATTTATATGAGGGAGGGAGAAAAACAAAGCAGATTGGAATTCTGAGTCCCTAATCTGTGGGTGACAATTTTAAACTCTGAAAATGCACTGATTGCATTCTTTTAGTCCTTTTTTTGGAGTAGCTTAGTGTAGGACTGAGAGCTATTTTGAATAACTGCCCTTTTGTTTGTTTTCCAGGACACACTATTTATTATGGGCCTATTTGTTGTTTGTGATATGCTGGCCAAAGCAGCCTTGGACATCACTCTTCTTTTTATTTCATGTGGTACTTTGGGCATTGTTTAACCACCAGGGTAAAACAAAACATGTAGTCTAGTGTCAAATGGGACTATACAGCTTTGGCCTTACTGGTCTCCAGTTCCATCCAGATTGTTGCATAAGATAGTAATTCATTTTTATGCCTGAGTAGTACTCCATGGTATACACATACCACATTTTATTCATTCACTCATGAATTGATAAGCACTTGGGTTGATTGCACATCTTTGCAATTGTGAATTGTGTTACAATAAACAATTGAGTGCAGGTGTCTTTTTGATGAAAAGTCTTCTTTTCCTTTGGGTAAATACCCAATAGTGGGATTGCTGGATCAAATGGTAGGTCTACTATTATTTCTTTGAGTATTTAGTGCTCTGAGTATTTAGTACAGGGCGTGTCTGGTCATGGCAAATTCCCTCAGTGTTTGCTTGTCTGGAAAGGACTTAATTTCTCCATCGATTGTGAATCTTTGTTTTACAGGATACAGAATTCTAGGCTGGCAGTTCTGTTTAAGTTGATTGAAGATAGGGCCCCAGTCCCTTCTTGCTTGTAAGGTGTCTGTTGAGAAGTCTACTGTTAGCCTGATGGGTTTTTCTTTGTAGGTTATTTGATGCTTTCGTCTTGCTGCTTACAGAATTTTCTCCATTTTGACTTTGGCCAGGTTGATTACTATGTGTCTTGGAGAGGACCTATTTGCTTGAATCTTCCCAGTGTTTGATGCTCATCTTGTATCTGTATGTCTGAATTTCTGGTGATACCAGGGAAGTTTTCCTTAGTAATTTCCTCAAATAGGTTTTCCGTGCTTTTAGCTCTTTCTTCTTCTCCCACAGGGATGCCTATAATTCGAATGTTAGTTCGCTTCACATAGTCTCATATCTCTTTCAGTGATTGCTCAGACTTTTTTATACTCTTCTTTGCCTCTTTAAATGACTGGATTATCTCGAGAACCTCATCTTCAGGCTCTGAGATTCTTTCTTCTCCTTTGTTTAGCCTGTTATTAAAGCTTTCTGCTGTGTTTTGAAAGTCCCTAAATGACTCTTTCATTTCTTTAAGTTCTATTATTATTATTATTATTATTAATATATCCTTTCTTATGTTGTCTAGCTCTCTGGATACTTTTTCATTTTTTTCATTGATTTCCTGAAATATTTTTTGGCTTCTTTTTGTTGGTTTTCAACTTTCCCTTCAATTCAATTCATTTTATTTGCCATCCACATTCTGAATTCCATTTTTGTCATCTCAGCAACTTCCTTGTCAGTGGGGTCTACAACTGTAACTCCATTGTGTTCCCTTGGGGTGTGTAACTATTTTTTTTTCATGTTGCAAGGGTTCTTTTTGCTGGTTTCTTCTCATCTGGCTCCTCTTCTCTTGGCTCTGGGTTATTAGGATTGCAGGGCATCTGTTCTCCTTTGCTGGGAACTCTCTCAAACCAAGTCCAGGAGCGATTGCTGCTCAGCTCTGGGGGGTCCTGAGTGAAGTGTTGGACCTCAGGGAGGTTCTGCTGGCCTAGCAATAGTGGTGGGGACTTGGCAGTGGGGTTTTGGGGTTCAGGCATGACTCTGGAGTCTGCAGAGTGGAGTTGCAGGTCCTTTGGGGGCCCTGGAACTACAGGGGCAGAGCCTCAGACTTGCGCACAGCTAGAGGTTCAGAGCTGGCTCTGGGGATTTCAGGGGCAGAGCCACCCATATGGGGGGCTGTTCCAGCAATGTGGAGACTGCTGATGCTCAGTCACACAGGCAGGGGTTTGTCTCCTTGCCTCAGGATCTGTGTAGGTGGGCCAGAGCTGCTTGTTGGCTAGGGTTCTCCACTCACACCTAGGACCCACTGTGGCAGTCACCCCAGGCTTTCCAAGCAATATCTGTGGTGTCTGGGGCTCCTCTTCTGTTTGGCTCCCACACCACGGAGGAGGTATGCTCAGCTCCTAGTCACAGGGCATGACACAGGGGAGCATCTGTTCCATCCCTGGCCTGGCAGGGGTGATGCAAAGGCTACTGCTGGAAGGCTGGGTCCTGAGTGGACCTGGCTCCATGTACCAGAGTGATCAGGATGGCGTTAGTTGCAGATTCCTGGGATCGGCGAGTACTGGATCTCTTCTGCATCTACTCTCAAGTGGAATGTCTCTTCACAGACTCTGAGCAGATCCCTGATCAGCCCAGAGGTTTGCAGTAGAAGAGGGTGACCCCACACAGATCAAACTGCCTATAGGTTTTGTTTCTCTCCTAAAAAGCAGCAAGCCCTCGGGTTGCTTCTATCCTGTTGTCTTCACCTCTTCCCAGCAGTGTGAATTGTATCTCTACTTAATCTCTGAGATGGTGTGTGGTGCTTGTGAGTAAGAATAAGCCACACCTTATTTGATTGAGTTGGTAGATGCTGTAATGAGCTATAGAGTTGTTCTGCCTGTCAGTGGTTGATGCTTGTAGGAGAGAGCCAACTTCAGAGATTTTTCTTTGTGTCTGTGATAAGCTCTAGTCCCTCAGGTGGAGCATTTGAATGCCCCCAGCTTTGAGAGTAGCCCTGTAACTCCCAGGGGGTTGCTTGATCTCTACCACAGCTGAGGTGGGTGGAGGAACAAGGCTGGGCATGGTTAGGTTGTGTAAGCCTGGAAGGCTTTGCAAAGCCTTGGCAGGACTCAGAAGTCATTTTCCCAGCTGCTAGGGAAAGCCACTGGGAGGAGGGTCAAGGCAAGCTATCCAGACCAGGAAGGTCGTTCGTGGGGAAGGGGGCCTCAATTCCCTGACTAGCTGTCTGAGTTCCACTCCTTTTGCATTACCCCTGTCCTCCAGTGTTTAGTTGCAAAAGGGTGCACCTGAACGTGCCTCACTCAGTTGTTCAGGCACTGTGGGCTGAGATCTTCCCCTCTGGAGGACCACCCTGGTCTAACGCATGGCTTTCCTGTGAGGGGATGGGTGCTTCCCCAGATAGCCATGTCTCAGACCCCCACAGTATTCTCCCATCAGTTCTGCCCATGTGGGCTCCCTTGCTTCCCAAGTCCAATTCCCAAACCTCCCCCGTGGCCCCCAGCAACCTGCTCATGTCCAGGGGGCATGCGATCTGGCCTGCATGTCTTACCTGCTGGTGTGCATCTCTGAGAAACACCAGTGGGCATGGGGCTCCCAGATCAGGTACCCTGGGTCCACTGCAGGTCTCCAAAGGGAAAGGTATGGGCTGCACTCTCTGTGGAAACCTCAGATTGGAGGATGTGGCAGCTGGGGAGACACAGGCACTTGCCCAATTCTTGGCTGAAACTGGTCTCCTAGTTGCAGTGGGTGGGGGAGGGGCAAGGAAACATAAGAGTCTGAATGGAAGAAAGCCGGCTCTCTGGCCTCTCGCATCACTCTCCTTGGAGGAGAACCTCACACAGAATGGCCAAGCTCTGGGATCATGCTAGTTCTCCCCACAATTCTGTGGTCACTACAGTGCTTGGGCTCATGGGGGTGGAAAAGCCTCCAAGTAACTTGGTAGCCCACTAATCAATGAAGGAGTGTGGGAGGGAGAAAGGAACCACCCTCACCCCTTCACTGGGCTCCAGCCTCTCTGTGTTTGATCCTTGCCAATATATTTTTTTCCTTTATCCTCTTCTGTCTCTGCTTCACAATTTTCCTCCATGAGGTCCCTGGCAGCCTCTGGTACTTCTCTCTGTGACCTACACCTGAGCTGAGTCCCCTCTTCCCTGTTCTTTAAGTGAAACCCTTCCTTCCCTCTGGGAAGTCTGGTAAACAATGTCTCTAGTCATCCATCTTCCCCACCCCCTTCTGTTTATAATCTTATTCAGGGACTCATACCAGGCCCAAGAGACTCAGTCAACCACTTTCTGATTTCTTCTAATTTTTGTTTTCTTTACAAACTAACCACTTCCTTGTCTCATAAGCTTGGAGGACTTTGACAGTTGTGGAATCAGAGCGTTTGAGAGTATTTTAAAGGTTTCCTAGTCCAACTTCTATGAAATACAAAGTCCTCTCTCCTATATCTGACTAATGACCTAGTCCCTACTTGAACATTACATTTGGGGCTGGTTTTATTTGTTAGAAAAATCTCTCTTCTATTAAGTAAAAATAGTTTTGTTTACAAATTTTACCTACTGGTTATAGTTTTGCCCTGTGGACTGCTAAATAACCTCACTTGGTTGCATAGTTACGAGTGTGAACACGGATTTTAACACAGGGAGGATATCAAGAACTCGACTAGAATTCAGCACTGGAGAGTTGTAGCTTTTTCTATTTTTGAAGAAACGATTGAGGATATTCATCTTGAACACAGTAAGGATTGAGGGGGACATGATCAATTTCACGTATTTATCAAATATTTGAATGGCTATCATGTGAAAAAGTAATTGAGCTTTTTGAATATGGCTCCAAAAGCCAGAATTTGATCCAGTGGCTGGAATTAGACATAGGCAGATTCTGGGTTAATCAAGTGATGAAAATAGAATGACTACTTTAGGACATGGCCTATTCTACATTAGGAGAGCATTTAAGATTAGATAGTTGGATTTGGTGACCTTTAAGGAGTTATTAAATCATGATAAGTCTGATATTTAACAGGAATGTAAAATAAATAATAATATATTTGGAAGATGTAAAATACTGTATGGTTATTGGAATATGAGGGCTATGAAGGTGGGAGCTTAATGAAGAACTGTTAGATGAGGCTAAAAGGAGAGAAGAATCAAAGTAATTTGGGCAATTTAGGATAGATTATTTGGTTTTCACATGAAAGGTTATAGAACAATATATTTTTTTAAAAAGTCAACTTTATTGTTATATAATTTACATACAATAAATAGACTAATTTTAAGTTTACATTTTGATGAGTTTTGACAGACTTGTGTACTTATATAACCATCGCCATAAGCAAGATATAGGAAATTTCCACATCTGTCCCTAAAAATTTTCTTTGTGTACCTTCCTTTTCAAATCTCACTTTAGGCCCTGTCTGGTGTCTTTTACCCAGAATTATGTTTTTGAGATTTTCAAATACTGCTTTGTGTATCATTGGTTTATTCCTTTTTATTATTGAGTAGTATCCCATTGTATGTATATACTGCAATTTGTTTTTTCATTCAAATGGAAATTTAGGTTGTTTCCAGATTTTGGTTATTACAAATAAAGCTGCTATGAGCATTCATGTCCAAGTCTTTTTGTGGACATACGTTTTCACTTTTCTTGGGTAAATACCTTGGAGTGGAATATCTAAGTCATAGAAAAGAGTAAGTTTAACATTATAAGAAAATGTCAAACTATTTTCAAAAGTGTTTTTATCAGTTTATATTCCCACCAGTAGTATATAAAAGTTCTAGCTCTTCCACATCCTTGCCAACACTTCTTATGATCAGTCTTCTTAATTTCAGCCATTCTAATTTGTGTGCAGCAGTATCATTGTGGTTCTAGCTTAACATTTCCCCAATGGATAATGATGTGCATCTTTTCATGTATTTATTGGCCATTTGTATGTCTTATTTCATGAAGTTATACCAGTCTTTTTATAACGTAGCTTGCACAGAATAAGCACTGCAGAGATATGGCACTTTTATTATCTAGAGCAGGATCGGCAAACTTTTTCTATAAAGGAGCAGATAGTAAATATTTCCAGCTTTTAGGCCCATACAGTCTCTGTCTCAATTACTCAACTCTGCCATTGTAATATGAAAGCAGCCATGGA
>NW_012150841.1:7063816-7079719 GCF_000956105.1 Propithecus coquereli
ATTTATATTTAATAGATATTTAAGTGATTTGGATTGTGGAAGATTGTTTTGGGGAGCTGTAACAGAAAATTCTTATTCCTTTATTAACAATGCAGATATTAATAAAGTGTGACTGGGTAGATTGTAATATCTCAAAGTACATTAAAGACATTTTTCTGGGTAAAAATATGTGATTTTTCTTTGACAGTTTATTAGTTTCAGGGCTTTATATGTGTTGTTTAGATGAAGCAATGGAATCGTTTTCAAACTTGACTTAAACCATTACAATGCTCAGAGAGCATAAACTTGACTTTATGTATTAGAAATCTTATCCAGTTGCAATAAGGGGATATGGTGGTCACAACTCTGAAATCAAGATGAATGGAAGCTGAAATAATCTGGAAAACAGAAGTGAGTAGTGAGTGGGTACCAGAGAGGTCAGAGGGCATGAACTCCACTCTGACATCTAAGAAAGCTGGAGTGGATAGATTTATGTGCAGAGTCAGGGAAGGCATCTTGAAACCAAGCACTAGATTGTATCTATTAAAGGACCCTGAGCAAGCCCCAGACTAGCGATCCCTCCAACTTTATTGTACATATGAGTCACCCAGGGGTCTGGTTTAAAATTCGGATTCTGATTCACTAGGTCTGGGATGGAGCTTGAGGGGATGAGTTTCTAACCAGCTCCCAGATGGTGCTGATGCTGCTGGTCCTCAGACCAACTGTGGGCAGCTAAGGGCCTTTGAGCATTTTCCAACCCCTCAGGGAAGAGGTCTCTAGGCATTGAAAGAACCAGCTAGCATTTGCGTTCTTAAGCCATAGTTGCATTTCCTGGCTGAGGAGAAACACTTCTCCCTTCTCGGGCACCTTTATAACTGCTGAAAGAGCACAGAAGCAATGACAAAAATGCTAACAACTTCTGCAGTGGCAGCACTGGGCTTCCTCATAGGCTGATTAACAACAACAGCAGCTAATGTTTATATGGGGCTTACTGGTCAAGCATTCTGCTAAGTGCTTTCTGTGGGTGTTTCATTTTAATTCTCATACCCACCCTGTGAAAGAGGTACCATTATTATCTACAGTTTACAAATGAGGAAATGAACTTAGATTTTAAGTAATGTGTCAAGATCACATACAACTACTCAGGATCCAAACCATGATTATATTAGGTCATTAAATATGATATGTCTGATTTCAGATCAAAAGTGAAGTTTGTTATATCTCAGACAAGAAACAGTACAATTAATCAAAGTATGTGCCTAAACTATCGGCACAGTTTTGCCATCTTAATGATAGCTTGTTTAGGTCATCAACAAAGAAGCCTGGAGGGCGAGTGTTGATGAAATCACAAAAGGCGTTTTCTACAGCTTGTTGAGAATTGAATATTTTTCCTTTCAAGAAGTGGTCCAAAGCCTGGAAGAAGTGGTAGTCAGTGGGTACAAGGTCTGGTGAATATGATGGATGACAGAGAGTTTCCAAGTCCAGCTTCTATAGTTTGAGCGGCATTGTTTGTGTGACATGTGGTCAAGCATTGTCTTGCAAGAGGATTGGCCTGCCTCTGTTAACCAATCTAGGCTACTTAATCATAAAACATCGTCATCATTTCATCCAATTGGTTGCAGTAGACATCTGCTGTGATCGATTGACCAGGTTTTATGAACCTGTAGTGGATAATACCAGTGCTGGACCACCAAACAGACACCATTAGCTTTTTTAATGAATATTCAGTTTTGGACTGTGTTTTGCCACTTTATTTTCATCCAACCATTGTGCCGAACACTTGCAGTTGTCACAAAGCATCCATTATCCATCACATGTAACAATGTGGTGTATAAAAGAAATGGTTCGCCTTTATGTTGTGACAGCAAAAAAAGGCAAGCTTTGAGATGATTTCTCTTCTGATGCTCATTTAATTCATGCAGAACTCATCTATCCAGCTTCTTTACCTTTCCAATTTGTTTCAGATGGTCCAATATTGTTGAAATAGTAACACAAATCTTGCTGCTAATTCACGCATAGGTTAAGATGGATTTGCTTCCACTACAGCTTTCAGCTCATCACTATCCACCTTGGTCTCAGGTCCCCTACATGGCTCATTTTCAAGATTAAAATCACCAGAATGGAATTTCTCAAACCATCTACATACTGTATATTCATTAGCCACATCCTTCCCAAACACTTCGTTGATATTTCGCGCTGTCTGCGCTACATTAGTTCCACGATGGAACTCACATTCAAAAATAACATAAATTTCTGACTTATCCATGGCTTCACAACAATTGCTCTAAAAAAAATCTGAAAGATAATCACAAGCCAAAATGTGTATTTTCAAGACTGAGGACATACCTTCACAATAAACATAAAACAAGAAGTGTCAAAGTGATATGTCAGAGATACCAACTGTCAAACCTAGTACTTAAGGAAATTGGACATTTCATACTTAATAACCTAATATAACTACAGAATCCATCCTTTCAATCATTTTCTAAGTGCTACTATGTGCCAGGAACATTGAATTAAACCCAACATTTGAGAGAAGAAAAGGGGTATTATTGGAAATGGAGAAACTGAGGTCTGGAGAGGGAAAATGCTTAATCAGAGTTGAGTTATATGAGCAGAGATTCAAACTTAAGCTGTCTGGCTTGAAAGCAGAGGGAGGTTGGGGTAGTAGCAGTGAAAAAAACTCCAACAGCCACAACAGAGTGTTTATGAGTAATTTGAGACCCTCATGAAGGAAAGTATCTTCAGAACTTGTAGTCCAAATAGCATTAATTTGGGGGGCTCAGAAACCAAACACATTTTGTCATCCAAGCCCTTGCTTTTCTCCCTAGTGTTGGTATGGCCTTGGAAAACAATGTTTTACAGTATTATCTAGAAAAGAATTACATATTTGAACAGCTATATATAGAATTTAATAATTCCATTTACAGCTTACTTTATCAATTGAAAATTTAACATTAACAAGTATTCTAGGGAATAGAGCTGGTCAGCCAAGGAGGGTTGGATGGATGCAAATGCCTGTCTATAGGGGTATATACATGAAGCTTATTCAAAGCTCATTTGCTATTTCTCTCTAAATTGCTGCCAAAATATTTTGCACTTAATATAAGCAATAGCCAAATTGCTATATGGGGTATTTTTTTTAAAAGTTCTATCCCTATATCTATCTGTCTATCCATCAATCTATCCACCCTCACAAAGGAATATGCTGAGTATAAAGGATTATACTCCACAAAATATATACAAAGATGCATCTAAATTAGCTTATTCCTCAGTATCATGGAGTAGTCCAGCTTGAATAACTATCAAATTCCTGGATTTGGGTACATACAAATTTTTCCTTTAATTGTTATTTTGAAAAAATTAAGATTTATATAAAAGTTGAAAACAGAGTAGAGAGCTCTCATATGCCCTTCACCTAGTTTTTCCTAATGCCAATATCTTAACATCATTGTATAATGGATCAAAACCAGGAGGTTAATGTGGCTTATCTACAGACCTTATCTGAATTTTTCCAGTTGTCCCAATAATAGCTTGTCTATTTTTTCAAAAAAATTATTTTTGAACTTATCCTCAATGATTGTTCTTAATGATTGCTATTGAGGATTAAAGAATGACAGGATCAGAGAAAGAGAAAAGCAGACATATATGCAGATTGAGAATGTATACATATGTACTTTTGTTGTTAAGGGTTGAATTGTGTTCCCCCAAAAGATGTTAACATCCTAACTCCTAATACCTGTGAATTTGACCTTATTTGGACATAGGGTCTTTGCCAATGGTCACGTTAAGATGAGGTCACTAGTGTGGGCCCTAATCCAGTATGATTGTGTCTTTATAAAAAGGGGGAAATTTGGACTTAGAGAGAGACATGTACACAGGGAGAACTAACCTGCTGCAAGCCAAGGAACTACCAGGAGCTAGGAGAGAGGCCTGGAACAGCTCCTCCCTAGCACTTTTAGAGGAAGCATTGACCTGCTGACACCTTGATCTCAGACTTCTAGTCTCCAGAACAACGAGACAAGGCGAGGCTAAGGCATTATATGTAACCAAAATGTTTGTACCCCCATAATATTCTGAAATAAAAGAAAAGAAAGAAAGAAAAAAATCTTTTGTTTAAGCCACTCCATTTGTGGTACTTTGTTATGGCAGCCCTAGCAAGCTAATACATTTACTGTGCTTGAAAAATCAGCTGAATCTTTGGTATCTTTTTTAGGTGTTGTGTTGTCTTTTATTGTGGCAGTTAAAAGGCACCTGAAGAAATGAGACTGGCCAAGCAGAAGCAATTGCCTGAGATAATGTGTGAGTAGACACTGTTATGGACTGGCAACACATGCATAAAAGCACAGGGAAGAATTACAATGGAGCATAAAAGATCTGTGTGTGGTGAGAGGGGATGCCTTAAGGTGATAAGTCAAGTATGGATCATGTGGGGGTAGTTGCAGGTTGGTGGAGAATATCAAGAAGAAAGTTGAGTTCAACTGTGCATTGCATCTTTGTCACTGCTTCTGCTTTCACCTTGGTGATGGCAGTATGGGTCCTTCTTCATGAGACATTTTTTTTTATATCTACCTTCTATGTATTCCTTTTGCTATCTATACTAGAACCCAGAATAATCACGGAAGTCCTATCACTTTTAAGTACATTTCAGAGGATCTATTATAAATTCAAGAATATACCAATGAAAAAAATTATAAAGTATTTGGTACAAAGGAAGTATAAATTAAATAGAGGTATAGATTCCCAAAGCAACACTTAGAATCAGACAGCAGAACTATGTTTTCATTAATTCTTGGGGGTGGCCATTGAAGACTTATAAGCTCCTTTCCAAATTTGAGGATTTATGATTTTATGGTATGTCTATTTTAAAAATCAGTTGCATTTCTATAGAGCCATACATTGTGTTACTCTATTACCAAATATTTTACATTGCTTTATCAAGTGGGTTATGTGTTGGCAAATGTAAATCGCACTGGATCTGAGCATTCCAACAAAGCATAAAAACCTATGTATTCATAAAACTCAGTAATGGGTGAAAGGAAGCCCTAATTCTTATTGTGGACTCATCAATTAATCCAGGTATCAGAATTACTCTTTTATGGGCATCATTTATTTTTTTAAAAATTAGGCAGGTAAAGAGAGGAAACATCTTTTTTGAGGGAAGGGTGTAGGTTATACTTTGTTTTAAATGTAGAACTTGTGAGATATAATCCCAATGGGGAATTGAGTTTATAGGCAAAATTTTGAAACTAGCCACGGTTGTTTAACCTTGTTAATGGATATGAACCTAAGGACTAAAAGGCTGGCTTTTGTTGTTGTTTTGTGTGTGTGTGTGTGTGTGTGTGCGCGCGCACATGCATGTGCACATGCAGAATTTCAGAGCTCAGTAGTTTTCTGTAAAAATAACCTGTGATTTTACTAGAACTGAGCCCAGCCTTCAATATTGATGTCATCTTTCCCCCATGCTTGGCACTAGAAGACTTCCCAATGCCCGAGTACACCTTTAGGGAGGGACACTGGTGCATACCTGCACTTCTGCCTCTTCTGGGCCTGGTGAATCGTCTTTGGAATAGCAGTTGACCAATGTTAGTCACTGAGTTTTCTGGCATCATCATGGTTCTGTTGAAGAGTGGTTCTGCAACTTGCTAGAAATTTTTAATCAGGTTTATTCTTTGGGGATGGCTGTAGAAATGTAGGCATTTCAGGCATTAGTTTGCATCCATGAGGCCTCATGATAGTGGAACTGGTTGTCTGGGAGATCCTGGTTCTGGCTGGACCCTAACAAGTTCAACTGGAACTGAACCAGGTTGGGGAATGAAGCAAGCCTAACAGCTCTTTGACTTCCCATGTTCAGCTAGCTGTGAAGCTTCCAATTTACCTGGCAGTGTGTGTTGAATAAATAGGAAAAATTTGCCCCAAATTTTAATCTGAGTTAAAATTCCCAGAGAAACAGTTAGCTTTCCAGAAATCCTCTCCAAGTTGTAATAAACCACCTGCCTCTGTAGGCATAATCCGCAGAAGTAGAATTTTGACTAACACAACTACTCACATTTAATTTAATACAATCACTCTAGCCTCCTCTCAGAACTCCATATACAGGTAAAGTGGTCATCTTAGTTGTTAAGGTGTCAGTGTTAGATATCTTGAGTTATATTTGTTTATCTTCAAGAGAAGTGGCAATGATAGACTCATTTGAGGATGAATGGAAAGAAAGATAATCAAAGGTCTACTTAGAGTCTATTTGATACAAGAAATAATTTGAGGGACCATGGGATTGAGCACCCAGATCACTAACTGGTTTTAAGGAAACCCAAGTTTTATATAAGGTAACAGGGGTTTAATATTCAAACAGAAATTGAAGGAAATTAGGCAGACTGGAAGGAAAATTTTTGATCTGCCTTGTTATCTGTCAGGGATTTGACATCATTTTAAGCAGAATGTCCTGATTGCCAGACATCTGCATAATATACATTTTTCTATTATTCTTTCTGTTTTTCCAGCTAGTGATTTTAGAATGCTATAAAATCATGTCATTTGCAGCAACATGGATAGAGCTGGAGGTCATTATGTTAAGTGAAATAAGCCAGGCACAGGAAGACAGATGCCACATGTTCTCACTCAAATGTGGGAGCTAAAAAGACTGATCTCATGGAGATGGAGAATATAATGATATTTCTTGTTTCTTGAATGGCCTTTTGGCCCTTCATTGTTAGTCTTTTTTGTGTACTAATTTAAAGGAGATATGAGAAATTAGTACACAAAAAAGGATCAGCAAATTTGAAATGTTGTGGTTCAGACGTACACTCAGTCATACTGTACAGAATGGTGGATCAGAAAGGTGATCACTCACTCCCTCCCTTTCCCCCAGCCCTAAAAGACAGATATTAAAGCCCTCTCTTCTGCTGTTCCTTGTGGGAGAAATGTCTGTGGATTTTCATAAATCTGGGCCAAAATACACTCTTTCGAGGCAACTTTGAGCCATCACATGGTTGTCTTTTGCGTTGATTGAGATTTGTCTTTGTATTTTATGATGCAGTGGATATGATATTTTCAAGTGCAGTTTTTATGCGTACAATATCATGACTATTTTGCTGTAGTTCACCTTATTTCTCTTTTAAGCACCCAATCTTTACAGTGGGAGAAAACTTAAATGTAGTACATTCTGGAGAAGCAATTATTTAAGGTTTAAATGCACTTAATTAAGAATTTCCCCCCTTTTCATCTTTCTTTTTGAGATGGTGGCTAAGTTCCAAAACGTATGTAGCATTATGACTCTGGGTGGTAATAGGGGGAGAATTGAGGGTGGGTGGCAGTAGATAGGGAAGTGACACCAGGCCCCAGCTGTGGTCATGTGACCTACACTGGTATCTATTGAGGTGGAATATGTTGTCTGTTCTTCTCATTGGCATAAGGCAAGGTGTTTGTGTTCCCACTAGTGCTCTGGGTCTCACTAGTGCCACTTGGGAAGATATTTGGCTTCTCCCCAGGATGTGCAATGGTGAGAGGGAGCAGCCACAGGGTTGCAAGGCTGATTCAGGCCTATTGCACATCATGCCCTGGTGGCTCAGGGAGCTCTTGGAGGCTCTGTGAACTGGCTCCCTTCTTTTTCCAGCTCTGACAACTTGTTTCTTCTGGGTTTCATTATACTCTGCACCTCATGGGGACTGGTTCTCTTATGACAATCACTCTTGCAAAGGTAATGGTAGCCTCACATCTCGTATGTTTTTCAGCCTCAAGTCGTGACAGCATGGGGGTCATGTGGTTAAAAGGAAGTACAAGATGGGGTGAGAGTGTGTAGAAACATTCATGAGCATATTAATTAATGTTCAAAAAGTTAATCCTATTATACATAGGAGATTAGTTAGTGGAGTCAAAGAGGTCTCAGGTGCTGCAGGGAAGGATCCTATTACCAGAAATAAAAACAAGTAGGTTGGAATACATGTGTGGATACAGAGGATATCATGTGGCGGTGGGTCTTGACTTAGGCCTTGGGCTGGAAGACAAGGGTCGGGTTTATATGGGCAAGGAGGAGTGGCTGAGTACTCTGTGCAAGGATGAAAAACAGATTCAGTGAAAGATTGCAAATTGAGACTGAACATTTGTATTACTTCTAAGTATGAAATGCACAAACTCATACGCAGACACACGTGTTACATCTATATGCATATACATATATACACACACATATGTCTATAATACATATATACACATATTTATATTTTTGCTATTGTAAATGGAATTTTTGCCCATTGTACTTTATAGCTGGTTACTGCTAGTATGCCGGGAAAGTACTAATTTTTTATATGTATGTAATATAAATGATAGCTTATTCAACTCTTTTCATTTTTAATAATTTTTTGGAGTTTTCTGTATAGACAATTCTGTAAATAATTATAGATTTGTCTCCTTTCCCTAGTTTACTTAAAATTATTATTTTTTTATTTTATCAAAAATAGGTGTTAACACTTACTGTTGACTTAGTAATTATGTGGATATGCATGTAGTTTCTTGTGGAAGAGAGTCTTTATATTAAGGAATTCTCAAATTCTTGAAATTAACTTTATTTTTGAGGATCTTCCTTTTAAATATATATATTTTAAGTAAGGGTATGTTTTAAATTGAATTTGCTAAAAATTTGCTGGGTATTTTTATTGACTATATTAATACTAGTTTGTTAGGGTATGTTTTTGTGTCTGTGTATATGCATGTACTACTTTTGTAAATTTTTGGAATCAGAAATGTGTTTGATTTATAGAGTGAATTGAGAAGTTTTACCTCCTTTTTTCTGATTGGATATAGTTGATAAAATATAGAAATTACTTATCCCTTATAATATTGAATGAACATAATGGTACAATCATCTGATGCTGGGCCAGTAATTATTTAAGTAATTATGAATTAATGAAGTAATTATTTGATTTTTCAATTGCTTTAAATTTTTTGTTTCATAAGATCTCCTTTATTGTTGTTTTCAAAGAACGTATTTTTTGTTTTACTGATTATATACTTTCTTAGTTACCATTATCAACTCCTTTCTTCTTTCATGATCATTTTGTTGTTCTATTTCTTGTTTTTGTTAAAAAATTTATTTTTTTATTGAAAGTGTGCTCTATATACAAAATGGAATACTATTCAGCCATAAAAAAGAATAAAATCATGTCATTTACAGCAACATGGATGGAACTGGAGGTCATTACATTAAGCAAAATAGGCTAGGCATAGAAAGACAGATGCCACTTGTTCTCACTCATATGTGGGAGCTAAATAAAATTGATTTCATGGAGATAAAGAGTAGAATGATATTTTTTGTTTCTTTAATGGACTTTTGACCCATTGTTTTTAATCTTTCTTGTGCAACAATATGTGTATTTTTTTCTAAATGTGACTTTGGTTGCCTTCCATAGTATAATGTGTGCTTTAATCACATTAGCCTTTTGTAGAAAAAGAGACAGTAATTTATTTTGATCTTTTCTTTAACCCAAGTTATTTAGAAGAGTGTTTTAAATTTCCAAATGTATAAACCTCTATATCCTTTGTTTCATAAATTTCTTTTTTATGCTTGAATTTGTGTTTTATTTATTTATTTAAAAATGTAGGGGTACAAGTATTTCCTGTTACATGGATGAATTGTATCATGTTGAGGTCAGGGCTTTCAGTGTACCTGTCACCAGAATAGTGTACATTGTACTCAATAGGTAGATTTTCATCACTCTCCCCCCACTCTCCTTTCTTCTTAGTTTCCAATGTTCATTACTGCTCTTTGTGACTATATGTATCATTTGTTTATCTACCACTTATTAGTGAGAACATATGGAATCTCATTTTCCATTCCTTAGATACTTCACTTAGGATAATGGTCTGCAGTTCCATTCAAGTTGCTGTGAAGGACATTATTTCATTTTTATGGCTGAGTAGTACTCTATGGTATGCATTTCTATAAAATACCACATTTTCTTTATCCACTCATCAGTTGATGGGCAGTTATGTTGATTCTGTATCTTTGCAATTGTGAATTGTGCTGCAATAAACATTCAGGTGCAGGTGTCTTATTTATAAAATGACTTCTTTTCCTTTGTGTAGATACCCAGTATTGGGATTGCTGGATCCAGTAGTAGGTCTACTTTTAGTTTTGAGGAATCTCCATACTGTTTTCCGTAGCAGTTGTGCTAGTTTACACACAGGGCTTGCAAGCCAGCTGTCCCTTCTCTCCAGAGCAATGCAGTTGCACAGCCTCCAGTCAGATCTCTGTATCAGTCCAAAGGCCTGCCGCAGTGGAGGGGCCCTCCCACTTCTCCAGTTGCAGTATCCTCAGAGGAAGTGTGAAGTCTGGGACTCTCTCCTCTGTCCCTTTCCCAGGTGTGGGCACCTTCCCTAATTATCTCCGGTCCTGCTGAGCAGCTCATCCTACTTCTATCTTCTTCACTTCACTCCTGCCTGCTCTCTGTGAATTCTCGGTGCTCTCACTCAGGTGATGAATTCAAAGATGTATATCTATTTGCCACTTTCAGTCTTCTCCATGAGAGTGGCCTTGTGCAGGCTGATTCTACTCTGCCATCTTGGCCCCCTCCTTGTTCTGTACATTTTTTGTTTTACTACTTGCTGTGAGAGAATGAATCCTGCATAGTTTCTACTCTTGTAAGGCTATAGTGAATTTTTGGTGATACAATAAAATTTTGTAAACCTTCCCTGTTAATTTGACAATTTGTTTCTACTTTGATTAAACATTGTGTGTATCTGTTAAGTCACTTACCTATTCAAAATAATTAATAAATAATGTTTATCGCTTACACAAATGGAGCTATTTTGGTCACAAAAAGTCTCGAATTTATTTTCAGATAAAAGCTCAGCTACCTGTGATATTTTCCCACAGGCCATGCTCCATGAATTCATAAATTCCAGTTTTGTTTACCGTAAGCTACCAAGACAGACCAAGTGTAGCCTATGAAAAGCATTCAAAACTCTATTAGCAAATACCATCAAAGCACAAAGAAATTTATTCAGATTCTTTAGTTTTCTCCCCGGAAAAGGGACACTGGGATACAGACAAGCTAGTAATATCTTGCTTCCTAATTGTTAAGACACAATTCCAAATAAATAAATGCTATTAAAATCTGGTAATAAAATTCTAGATTCCTTTAAAACGAATTGAAAGCAGGAATAAAAGAGGGAGAAAGACTAGAGATACTGATTCATTCTCAATAATGATTAAAAAAACAGGTTAAAATATCTGTTACTTCTAATCTCATCATTTCTCTTATTCCCTGCCCTCCCGTCACCATGGTGTACTTTTTATTTATTTCTCAAACATACCAAGTTTCTTCTCTTCTCTGCCTTACCCTTTGCATTGCCCGATCCTTTTACCTGCAACATTCTTCTCCCAAGTCTTCAGATATCTAATTATTTTTCTTGTAAATGACAACGTAGTATAGGGATTAAAACTGTAGACTCTGAAGCTAAACTGGAGGGGTTCAAAGTCCCCTTCTGCCACTGGGGTGATGTAGGCTATCTATGCCTCAGTTTTGCCACCTGTAAAATGAGGGTAATAATCCTACCTCCTAGAGTTGTGAAAATTAAATGAGTCAACCTATAGTACGTGATGCATAATAATTATTAGTCATTATCGTCATTCATGTCTTAGTTATTTGTTTGTTATCTGTCTCATTCACTGTGTAATTTGAATATTCAAAGAATATTTATATCTCCATGAATTATTATTGTTTTTCAATTTGGAAGTTAACTAACCTCATTATTGGCACTGCCCACCAAATTGATTAGATGTTGATGTCTATAGTACCCACTTTCATTATTCTGAGAGTGAAAAACATTCTAAAACAAGTTAATGATATTATCGCAAAATGCTACATCAGCATATTCCTAATCGCATTTGAGGGTGTGCTCAATTATTTTCTTTGGGGTTGAATGTCAACATTAATATGCTTTTACCTCAAGCTTTATTTTTATTCTTAGTGGCAATGTTCCTTAACAAAAGACTTCATTACACTCCACCCTGGCTGCTGTTTATAATTTGGATCAACATTTATTGACCAAGCTAGTCCAACTGACTCATTTGGATTCAGTCAATATGATCAAACTGCTGTTCATCTCAATGGAAGTCAATAAATTTATATTCAGACATTAATGACATTAGATTGAAAGCTTTATGAAGCAATGCAAGGCAATATCTTGTCAGCTACATTAGTTCTGTCATTCATTTGACTTGGAGGTTCTGGCCTTGGGTAAGTAGAAGGTTGAAGCAGACTTTAGCAAAGTTTTAATAATCAAATTGAACTCAAACATATTCTGGTAGGGCTTTTGACATCGAGCATTGCAAGCCACAGAATGGATAAGTATTCACAGACTGGCATTTTAAAATAGTGGGAGATACACATACATTTTGGGAATACTGACAGAATAAAGGTAGTTGCACTCAATTATATTTTTGTGGCTTTTTGTTTGCTCCCAATACTTTTTAATAAGAATTTTTAATTTTCTTTCTCCTGAATTGACCTCCTTTATGAATTGTTTAGTTTTATGATTGTAAATATACATTATTCTCAGCAGAGTTTTGTGATTTGAATAGTTATATGCATTCAATATTAATAAAGAGTTGGTCTTTATTAGGTTTCTCTACCTCTACATCCCAGAGCACTACTTTATGTATTGTAAATTTCAAGATACTGAAAGAAAAACTATCACAAGAGTTAGACACTTCTAATTCTTTTTTTTAAATCACATTATGTTTATGCCTTATTTTTCAACTTTTTGTATGGTTTGAAATAGAATCTAGACATTTCATTAGCTTTGATTGGGGGTGAGGATTTGAGAAGAAGGATATTACAGTTCACAAATAGTGTTTCTTTCAGTGTTTTTGGATTTAGGAAAGAAAACAAATAATACTGGAATCAAACTAGAAATGTAAATAAAGCCACCATATGAACTTGGAATAAATCTGTAAAGTTTTGCCTTCCATTAGACCAGTAGTTCTCAACCAGGGGCAATTTTACTTCCCCAATAGACATTTAAC
Source organism: Propithecus coquereli (assembly GCF_000956105.1). NCBI lineage: Eukaryota > Metazoa > Chordata > Mammalia > Primates > Indriidae > Propithecus > Propithecus coquereli. Next base: position 7,076,820 of record NW_012150841.1, read on the forward strand.
AACGTCTGGAGACATTTTGGTTAATACAGCTGGTGTGCGGGGTGCTGCTGTCATCTGGTGGGTAGAGGCCACTAAACATCCTACAGTGCACAGGACAGCTCTCTACCAAAGAGAGTTATCCGGGCTCAAACTGGCAATAGTGCTGAACTGAAAAACTCTGCTGAGGAGGAGGCACGGCACCTTTGGCTTTAGTTCTAGTCATTCAGAAAGAATCCAAGATTCATTTTCCCAGCTAACTCACATTATGCAACTCTGTTTTCAAATTCCATTCTCTCTGTGTCAGAAGCACAGCAGTAAGGTTGCTTCTCTGTATGAGGGAAATTGTTTTCTGCTAACTGATGACCTCAGCTTAGCAGTTTCTTTTCCAGCACATCAAAGCTCACAGTCAGACTTGCTGCAGCAAGTGCACTTTTGAGTGGCTTTATGACATATAAAGACCCTCTTTGGCATTCATACTGTGCTGCTCTACTGTTTACAAGCTAGCAGTAAATTATTTATGGATATTACCAGAGATAGGGCTCACTCACTCTCCTCTTTTTAGCCCCAAAGCTATATTTTATCTGGTAGCAAGATTTTATGTAGAAGCTAGTGTGTGTGTGTGTGTGTGTGTGTGTGTGTGTTATGGCCTCTTTGCATTTATGTGACAGGTTTTATGGTACTAGTCCCATCAACTTTTTATTACTTTAAACTTGTTTTGGAAATTATTATTAACTACATCATGGACTCAACAAATAGTTTTTTTTCCCAGAATTCCCATTTTAACATAATTTCAGGAAGGCTCTTCCTGAATCAGTTTAGAGGAATACTGTGAGAAAACCTCCTTATGGATCTAAAGCAAAGCAAAAGATCTTTAGGTCATTTTGGAGCATTGATCTATAACTGGATTTAGCATATGTGAGAGTGTGTGTGCATACGTGTGTATAGTCAGTTGATCACTAAAGGAATCATTATAGGATGTGCAGTTATTTTTGCCAGCATCAATGTACTTCAGCTTTTTAAATGTGCAGAATATTATTTCTGGTTGAGTTTACACTGACATATTTCCAACCACTCCCTCTGATTTTGGGACATATTATCTTGTTTTTCATCTCTCCCCACAACTTCAAGTGGTAATGTTTTGTTCTTAAATTTGCCAGACATTTATAAGATTGACTATTTTCTAAAAAACAGTAATACTGAAAGTATGTATAGAAGGCAATACTAATCAGAACACATAGCTCGCCTCAGCCCCACAGCTCTCTCTAGTAGATCTTTGCTTTTATTGGGACTGATAAATTATCAATTACAAATTTAAAAAATAAATTATTAATAACTTAACAAGGGACAAACTATTGGATGTCAATAAGAATATCCTTCCGAGTGGATTTCATTGGTAGACAGAAACTTTATGCCAGTAATTTAGGCTCTAAGGAAATGCTAAGATCCTGTTAGAAATAAAGGACAAAAGATGGAATCTACTTAGAATCAAGTCATTAGTCCATGGGTATGATAAAACTATTGGCAACAGGGAATAAAAGAACTAAAGAAAAGTTAAATTCGATAATATTATTTTTAATTGATTTCTTTGTTTTATAGAGGCATTATATTAGGGACTCGAGATTTCCTAGTTTAAAGGTGGGGTAAGTTAAAAACATAGCATGATTATCTATGAGTTTCTGGTGTAGAGAGGTCTATGGGATTTATGACAATGGTTAGCCAATCTGATATATTGGATCCTGTAAAAATCTTGGTCCTTGCATGCAGCTAGATTTTATAGGTTGTACTTTCTTCTTGATGAGAAAGTAAAATTGGTAGGTAAAGAGTTTAGAAAAAAAAACACAGTCTCATGAAAATTGCATTTACAAATTTGCATAAATTGGTCAATATATAAGGTTGGTTTATATATGATTATAGGGCTCTAGGTCTGAGGCCTTCAATAAAAAAAGAAAAATAAACAAAGCAAATGACATGAAAAGGAAAAGAAAGAAAACCAATGCAGTAACAATAACAAAAATTCAAGTTTAAAATTTCAATAAATTCAACAACATTGGGTTGACTATATATTCTGGTTCCTGACTGTTAATTATCTTTAGTGTTCATTTTCACTATCAAAAATGTTCCTGTTTGCATAATGTCCTCTATGTTCAAAATGGCAGAATCTCCTTTTGTAGGGCTGAATAATATTCCTGTGTGTGTGTGTGTGTGTGTGTGTGTATACATGCACACACATGCCACATTTTCTTTATTCATTCATCTGTTGATGGACACTTGTTTCCATATCTTGGCTATTGTGTATCATGCTGCAGTAAACACAGGAGTGCAGATGTCTTTATGAGGTGATGATTTTATTTCCTTTGGGCATATATCCAGGAGAGGAATTGCTGGGTCATATGGTAGTTCTATTTTTAATTTCTTTAGGAACCTCCATACTGTTTTCCATAATGGCTACACCAATATATATTCCCACCAACAGTGTACAAGGGTTCTCTTTTCTTCACACCCTTATCAACATTTGTTATTAATCTTTTTAAAAAGTCAAATATACAGAGATAATAGAATAGTGGGTACCAGGGGCAGGAGAAGGAAATGGGGAAATAAATATATGTCAGAGGAGACAAAGTTAAAGATATGTGAGATAAACAAATCTGGAGATCTAATGTACAACATGAGGATTATAGCTCATAAAATTGTACTGCATTGTGGATTTCTGCTAAATGAGTAGATTTTAGCTGCTCTGGTCACACACACAAAATGGATAACTATGTGAGATGATGGATATGTTAATTTGCTTCATTATAGTAGCCGTTCTACTGTCTATATGTATTCCATAACATCATGTTGTATACCTTTATTATACGCAATAAAATTTAATTTTAAAAAATTTTCTTTGGATGAAAAAGTGTACAGTTACCTGAAGGAAC
>NW_012150841.1:7082054-7088364 GCF_000956105.1 Propithecus coquereli
TCATAATTATATTTAATCTTCAGTAGCTTTACTGAAAAGTGGAATGAAAATAGATGAAAAACAAAGAAAAAGTCAGTTTGGTCTTAATGAACCTGAATCCTCCAATAGAAAGAGGGCTCTTTCAGTATTGCTAGCAGCAAAGCCTATAAAATATGTCACAATTAACTAGAAATGGACTTTATATATGACTACACATAATTAAGCAAAAATAAAGTTGATGATCACTTGGCAATAACAGTTTGGATAGGAACTGTAGAAGTAAAAGGTAAAGGAGGCATAATAATGTCATGTTTATGAAGATAATTTTCTTCAGCTAATATTTTGGGGATATAAGAAGAAACTTCATTTTGTTGTTTTCGCCACTTGAGTATATTCTCTACTAGTTCTTCTGTCTCAGTCACCAAAATATCCATCTTTGCGAAAGCCTTGGTCATTTTCTTTAGATTTGCATTTAGATGAGGGATATTTCTAATTGTTTCAAGATGGGTTTCTAATTTCTCAATGAAAGTCACAGCCAACTCCAGCAAATGTACCAAATATCTGTGATAAACAGCTTCAATAGGTAAGTTTTCCTGGCACATGGGTTTCAACAGTCTTTGCCTGAGGGACCTCTTCTCTTTTAGCACAGCTTCCAAATGATTATTCATGCTTTGCAGAGTTTGACACTTCTGAGCCAAAAAGAAAGGATGAACAATATCTGCTGTATCCTTTGCTAGTTTCAGGAGTTCAATTTCCAGGTTTTTCTGGTAGATTTCAGCTTGAATATTTGTGATCTGCTGTAGTCTGGAGAAGTTCATAAAACAAGGAGCTGTTTTCTTAGATATATTTAACATCTCCTGAGTGACTATCCCTGAAGCTACGAAGTGGCTCAACGGTAGCCCAGCACCGTTTGGCGCCGGTGCCGGGTCCCAGGGGTTGGGAGAAGCCATGACTCACACACACCTCCCGGGACGGCGCCAAGAGTGAGCCTACCACAATTTCTTTATCCATTCATCCATTGATGGACAATTACGCTGATTCCAAATCTTGCCTGTTGTGAATAGTGCTGCAATAAACATGAGAGTGTAGACATCTTTTTGATATACTGATTTCCTGACTTTTAGATGTATACCCAGCAGTGGGATTGCTGGGTTATATGGTAGTTCTATTTTTAGTTTTTTGAGGAAGCTCCATTCTGTTCTCCATAGTGGTTGCATTAATTTACATTCCCACCAACAGTGTATGAAGGTTTCCCTTTCTCCACACCCTCCCCAGATTTGTTATTGCCTGTCTTTTTTATAAAAACCATTTTAACTGGAGTGAGAGGATATCTCATTGCAGTTTTAATTTGCATTTCTCTTATGACTAATGATGTTGAGCATTTCTTCATATACCTGTTGGCCATTTGTATGTTTTATTTTGAGGAATATCTATTCAGATTCTTTGCCCATTTTTAAATCAGATTATTTGATTTTTTTTTCCTATCAATTTGTTGGAGCTCCTTATATATTCTAGTTATTAATCCCTTGTCAGGTAGTTTATAAATATTTTCTCCCATTCTGTGGATTGTCTCTTCACTTGTTTCCTTTGCTATGCATATGCCTTTTAGCTTGATGTTATCTCATTTGTTCAATTTTGTTTTGGTTGCTTGTATTTTGAGGGTATTACTCAAGAAGTCCTTGCCCAGACCAATGTCCTCGAGCATTTTCCCTATGTTTTCTTTTAGTAGTTTCATAGTTTCAGGTCTTAGATTTAAGTCTTTAATCCATTTTGATTTGATTTTTGTTATGGAAAGAGATAAGGGTGTAGTTTCATTCTTCTGCATATGGATATCGAGTTTTCCCAGCACCATTTATTGAAGAGATTATCCTTTCCCCACTGTGTTAATGGCACCTTTGTCGAAGATAAGTTCACTATTGATATGTGGATTTCTTTCTTGGTTCTCTCTTCTGTTCCGTTGTTCTATGTGTTTGTTTTCATGCCAGTATCATGCTGTTTTGGTTACTATAGCTCTGAAGTATAATGTAAAGTCAGGTAATGTGATTCCTCCAGTTTTTTCTTTTTGCTCAGGATGGCTTTGGCTATTCTGGATATTTTGTGGTTCTATGTAAATTTCATGATTGTTTTTTTCCATTTCTTTGAAGAACGTCATTGATATTTTGATGGGGATTGCACTGAATCTGTAGATTTCTTTAGGTAGTATGGACATTTTAAGAATATTGGTTCTTTCAATCCACGAGCATGGAATATCTTTCCATTTTTTTGTGTCCTCTTCAACTTCTTCATCAATGTTTTATAGTTTACATTATAGAGATCTTTCACTTTTTTGGTTAAGTTTATTCCTAGGTATTTAATTTTATTTGTACCTATTGTTGTTGGGATGACTTTCTTGGTTTCTTTTTCAGATTGTTTACTCTTGGCATATAGAAATGCTATTTATTTTTGGGTATTGATTTTGTATCCTGCAACTTTACTGAATTTGTTTATCAGTTTTACTAGTTTTGGGTGGAGTCTGCAGGTTTATCTAGATATGAGATCATATCATCTGGAAACAAGGATAATTTGACTTCTTCCTATCCAATTTGGATGTCCTTTATTTCTTTCTCTTGTCTGATTGCTCTAGCCAGATCTTCCAGTACTATTTTGAATAATAGTGGTGAAAGTGGGCATCTTTATCTTGTTCCAGACCTTAGAGAAAAGGCTTTCAGTTTTCTCCCATTCAGTATGGTACTACCTGTGAGTCTGTCATATACATATTTGTATCGTGTTGAGGTAAGTTCCTTTTATACCCAGTGTTTTGAGAGTTTTTATCATGAAGTGATGTTTAATATTATCAAATTCTTTTTCAGCATCCATTGAAATCATCGTATGGTTTTTGTCCTTCGTTCTGTTGATACAATGTGTCACATTGATTGATTTGTGTATGTTGAACCATCCTTGCATCCCTGGGATGAATCCCAATTGATCATGATGAATAATCTTTTTAATGTGTTGTTGAATTAGGTTTGCTAGTATTTTGTTGAGGATTTTTGCATCTATGTTCACCAAAGATATTGGCCTATAGTTTTGTTGTTGTTGTTGTTGTTGCTGTGTCTTCATCTGGTCTGGTATAAGGGTGATACAAACCTCATAGAATGAGTTTGGAAGTATCCCCTATTCCTTGATTTGTTTGGAATAGTTTAAGTAGGATTGGTATTAGTTGTTTTTTGAATGCTTGGTAGAATTCAGCAGTGAAGCCATCAGGCCCTGGGATGTTCTTTAATGGGAGACATTCTGTTACTATTCATGTGTTGTTAGTTGTTACTGCTTTATTCAGGTTTTGGATTTCTTCCTGGTTCAATCTTGGCAGGTTGTATGTGTCTTAGGAATTTATCCATTTCTTCTAGGTTTTCCAATTTATTTGCACGTAGTTGCTCATGATAGTCTCTAATGATCCTTTGGATTTCTGCAGTATTTGTTGCAATGCCTCCTTTTTCATCTCTGATTTTATTTGTTTGGGTCTTCTCTCTTTTTCTCTTAGTCTGGCTAAATATGTATCTGTTTTGTTTATCTTTTCAAAAAACATCTTTTTGTTTCGTTGATCTTAAGTATATATTTTTTCGAACAGACAAATCTGTTTTTACCATTGACCTTGCTATATTGTCTAAAATTCCCATAGTTCCAAATAATTCTCGCTTTTTTCTCTAAGTTAGGAATTAATCTTAATTTTTGAGCTGGTTACCGAACAGAAGCCTAGGAATAGACTAAATGCAGATTTTAATGATGAGGAGAGAGTCAGATGAGGTTCAGAACATGTGATGTACCTCAGGGCATATAACACAGTGAGCAAAGGAAAACACTGAGCAGAGGATAGCAAAGGCTAGAATTGAGGAGATAGGCACAAAATTGTTGAAGCATCTGTAGAAAGAGATCAAGGACACATCTTCCCCATATCATAATGGTACTTTCTGGCCTTTTATCCTCCTCCTGCACTTTTTGACATGAATGAGCCTCAAATTGTATGTATCAGTTGAATTTAGTTGATTAAGACCCTTGCATATAGTAGAAAGAGAAATATTTTACATTGCTAATGTGATTTCATTTTATCTGAGACATCCCAATATGATACTCATTTCTCCAAATTGAGCACAAAAATTGGTAAGGTGCACTGGAACAATGAGGACAATGCATGGCAGAGATCTGAGTTTATTTTTTACATTCTCTGAGCCTTAGTTTTTATTTAAACTACTTTGGAGTGATTTCTGCATTAAATGAGATATTTTGGGATAATGGCTTGTTCAAGACTGACACATAATAGGTGCTAAATAATTACCTTGATGTGAAATATATGGCCTTTAAAAAATTAAAGCACTAATTTTGACTAGGAGGTTTGGTTTCCTATAGATTAAATTATCCTTATTTATTTTTAAACTTGTTTATTTTACAGTAATTCTCAACTCTGGCATGTATCAGAGTCACATTATATGCTCTTGAAAAATGTAGATATATATGACCATTTTTCATCTGTTCTTTAAAAGTTCCCTAGATGATTCTAATTATGTTCTTGTGAATTATTCTAGGTTTCTTACTTCCTTTCTCCCTCCCTCCTTCCCTCCCTCTCTCTCTCTCTCTCTTTCTCTCTCTCTCTCTCTCTCTGGTTTTCTAATCTCTCCAATAGCCAGATAGAAATGAGAGTGAAACTAATAATTCAATGGTATCTTCACCACCACCTCTATTTACTACTAGTGTGTAATATGCATTAATGTCTCCTATTCCATTTGTTAGTGCTCTTTCAAATTCAGCCTCCACAGGTGATGAAGAGCTCATAATTATTTTTTCTGCTTCTAATGATGATTTTGAGCTATGAGAAGCATTCATATTCAGATGTGATTGGCTTTCTGTAGAAACCTGTGGATATATTCAACATTTCATATGTACTTGCTCATGCAAATTCTTTATCTGACTGATAAACTAAACATTAAGAGCACATTCTTGACATGAGATTCAGGGAAGGCTTTTTTTTTTTTAGGTAAAGAATGGGCTTTTTTGTACTTTGTTGTTCTCAGGAAACAGGGCATTGCCCTACAGAGGGTCTCTTGATTTGCAGAAATTACTGCACATCAATGATAAGGTGCAAGCAGAATCATGGGTGACCTCTGACTCTCAAGGGAAGAAGAAAAATTCTGGTGGTTAGTCTTTCCAGGTCTCAGGGGGATGCTTTTGCACCTGGGATCCTCAAGATGAGTGGATTGTGTCTGGTTTGGTCAGTGTGTGTCAAGTTGACTGGTCAACTGGCAGACACGTGGGACGAAAGGTGCCATGCCTGAGAGAGCTGGGGCAAGCACTCCAAACAGGGAACATTTCTTGGCAATCGTGCAGGTTCCAGAAACAGAGTGGAACCATAATTTTCGATTCCAGTGACTCCCTTTCTCCTACCATGGAATGGGACTACCCTAGATGAGCAGAGACAGAGAACCTGGCCTAGGAGGTTCCTGGGTCCAGCTCCATAGCATCAAACTGGAGATAACAAAAGGAACTAAGAGAGGATTGGAAACAAAGGAGCAATTTACACATCAGATGTTGGTTTTGAAATAGTCTTTTTGAGCTCAGGAAAATGGAAAGAGGTACCCTGTGGAGAATCCAGCCGGGCTTGCTGGCTGTCCATCTGTTGCTCCCAAGCAGCTCTGAACACTTCATATATATTAATAAATGGAGTGTACTGTTTGTGGTTGATCTTTCTTCCTACAAATTGTACAAGTATTAGGGAAGTTGAACAATTCTTAAGGGAAGCACAGAGGTACTGGCTACAGAAGACATGGCCACGTTCTGTAGAAACAATGAAACATATACTCTACACAATCTCTGAGTATCCCTCCATGCAAATCAGACAACTGACTGTACCAAAAAGCCTGAGTCCTATAGGTCCCCCATCCATGGAATTTCTGGGAGTGTGGATGGTCACATATATGTCTCTATCCCTGCATAATTTCTCATCATCTCATCATCATTGCTCACCACACAGCTGTTGGCATGGTCCTAGCACAGCCTCTTCACATTCCTCCTTGGCCTTCTCCTTTTGTTAACAATCACAACAGAGTCATTGTGAGTCAGGTTGACATCCATGGGCTCTAAAGATTCACAGGAGGGGTCCATAATTTCATCTCCAGCAATTTCCGTGAGTTCTATGGGTTCTGCTTTCAAGGAAATCTTGAGGGTGCAGTTTGCTTCCTGATTTCACTTCTGAGCTTGTCTACAATTTATTATTCCACCATGACACTTTCTTGTACTCATTGTGCTCTTTGGCTCCAATTTGAAAAAGAAAAAGAAGCTATCTGTACCAAGGTTTGCAGGG
>NW_012150841.1:7090149-7092789 GCF_000956105.1 Propithecus coquereli
TCTTTTTTTATGTTCTACTTTTTGTGTGTAGTTTTGATTTGCATTTCCCTGATGAATAATGATACTCAGCACCTTTTCATATACTTCTTAGTTATTTGTATATCTTGTATGTGAGTGTCTGCCTGGAGCCTTGGTCCACGGGGGTCAACTTGGCATTAGGGCAGGCCTAGAGTTAGGGTCTACATGTGTGTGTGTGTGTGTGTACACTTCTATGAGATTTGACATATGCATAGAATTCTATAACAACCTCCATGGTTAGGATACAGAACAGTTCTCTCAGCACCAAAAATTCCCTTGTGCTCCTGCTCCCTTGTAATCAAACCCTCCTCCCATTCCTAACCTCTGGAAACCACTGATCTGTTATTAGTCTCTATAGCTTTGCTGTCTCCAGAATGTCATATAAATAGATTCATATAGAATGTAATCTTTTTAGTCTGTTTTTTTCACTTAGCGTAATGTATGTGAGATTCATCAATATTGTGTGTGAATCAATAACATGTTCCTTTTTTTTTGTTGAGTAGTATTATGTTGCAAGAATATACTAGAATTTATTTTTTCATTCATCTTTTCCATTCATCAGATGAATGACATTTGGGTTTATACAGTTTTAGGAGATTATAAATAATGCTTCAATAAATATTTATGTACAGGTTTTTATGTGAACATAAGTTTTAATTTCTCTAGAGTAAATATGTAGGAGTTGGGTCATACAGTAGGTGTATATTTAACTCTTTAAGAAATTGCCAAACTATTTCCAGAGTGGCTATACCATTTTACATTCCCATAATTTATGAGATATCCAGTTGCTCCTAATTTTCATCTGCACTTCATATTGTCAGGCTTTTTGTATTTTTATTTTAGCCATCCTAATAGGTGCATAGTGGTCTTTTTTTGTAATTCTAATTTGCATTTTGCTAATGACTAATGATGCTAAACATCTTTTGATATGCTTATTTGCATTTCATATATCTTCTTTGGTGAAGTATCTGTTCAAACCTTTTGCCCATTTAAAAAAAATTGAGTTGTCTATCTCTTTATTGTTGAATTTTGAGAACTCTTTATATATTCTATTTAATATATGTCATTCTTCATTGGATAAGTGATATGCACATATTTTCTCTCAGTCTGTAGCTTGCCTTTTTCATCTCTTTATATTGCCTTTTTTTTAATTCAGATGTTTAGGTTACGTATGTTGCCCTTGCCCCCCCCAAGTCCGAGTTTCAAATATGTCCATCCTTCGGGTGGTGCGCATTGTACTCTTTGTGTATGCAAATACCCGTCCCCTCCTCCCTCCCCCCTCCCCCCTGCCCAACATCCAATAGATGTTATTCTTATATGTGCATTTATGTGTTGATCAGTTAATACCAATTCGATGGTGAGTACATGTGGTGCTGCCTTTTAAAAAGCAAAACAAAGAGTAGAAAGGTGGCTACGAGTGGGTAAGGGGAGGGAGGAGGGATGGAGGAAGTTGATCATAGGGTACAGTCTCAGTTATATTGGAGGAATAAGTTTTAGTGATCTGTTGAACTATAGGTGACCACAGTTAATAATAATGTGTTGTATATTTCAAAATTGCTAAAAGAATAAATTTTTAACGTTCTCACCACAAACAAAATAAGTTGTTGAGGTGTTAGATATGCTAATTAGCTTGACTGAATCTTTCTACAATGTTTACATACATCAAAAAAAATCACATTGTATCCCACAAATATACATAATTATAATTTGTCAACTAACAAGACTTTTTTATAAAGAGCAAAAGTTTTCAATTTTGAGAAAGTCCAATTTATCTTTTTTTTTTCTTTTGTGGATCAGGACTCTTTGTCTAACCTAAGATCATAAAAATTTTCTCCTCTGTTTTCTTGTAAAAGTTTTATAATTTTAAAATTTACGTTTGTGCTCATGATCCATTTTGAATTAATTTTGTACAAGGTTGGAGGCATAGGTCAAAGTTTTTTTTTGGAAATTGCATGACCATTTCTTTTTACAATTTTTTTACAAAAATTTATTTTTAATTTTTTATGGATCTATAATAGTCATGTATACTTATGGTGTCTGGCATTTGGTGCTAACTGTAGGCTGGAGCACCTTCATTTTTCCCCATATGGCCTCTCACCCTCTGATAAGCTAAACCTGGCTTTTTCACAGCAAGGTGGTCTTAGGGTTTCAAGCGAGAGAAAAGAGGTTTCATAAGCTTTATCCTTGGAAGTCACACATCGCCACTTCCTGTTGCATTCTATTGGTCACAGCAAGTCACAGGGCCAGCCCAGAGTCAGGGGGTGCAAAATATACTCTACCTCTGGATGGGAGGAGGGGCCAAGTCACATTGCACAGAGGCATGTGGGGGATGATGAAGAATTGTTGTTGCCATTTTTACAAGCACATCTAACTGATCTGTTGGTTTTTACTATCATATCATCATCATGCCACTAACACAGTTAACAAATTTAATAACAATTCCTTTTTAAAATTAATTTTTAAAAGTTTTCTAATGTTTTAATTTACATACAGTAATTTGTGAATTTTGTGTGTATGTACACTTCTTTTTTTATGTTCCACTTTTTGTGTGTAGTTTTGATTTGCATTTCCCTGATGAATAATGATACTCAGCACCTTTTCATATACTTCTTAGTTATTTGT
>NW_012150841.1:7092839-7100478 GCF_000956105.1 Propithecus coquereli
TATAAAAAACTCTATAGCAAAAAAAAATCTGATTAAAAATGGGCAAAATACTTGTCCCGTATACACAAGGAGTGCAATGCGCACTACCCAAAGGATGGACATATTTGAAACGCGGACTTGGGGTGGGGGAACCAAGGGCAACACACGTAACCTAAACATCTGTACCCCATAATATGCTGAAATAAAAAAAAATAAATTAAAAAAAATGGGCAAAATATATGACTAGACATTTCTCAAAAGAAAATATATTAGGTCATTAAATATGAAGTGTCTGATTTCAAATCAGAAGTTTAATTTATTATATCTCAAACAAGAAACAGTACAATTAAAGTATGCACCTAAACTATTGACACAGTATTGCCATCTTAACGGTAGCTTGTTTATGCCAGCAGCGAAGAAGCCTGGAGAGCGAGTAGCGATGACATTGCAAAAGGCCTTTTTCCACAGCTTGTTGAGAATCGAATATTTTTTCCATGTGAGAAGTGGTCCAAAGTCTGGAAGAAGTGGTAGTCAGTTCGTGTAAGATCTGGTGAATATGGAGGATGACAGAGAGTTTCCAAGTCCAGCCTCTGTAGTTTTAATAGTGTTGTTTTTTGCAACATGTGGTCTTACAAGAGGATTAGCCTGTTTCTATTGACTAATCTCAGCTGATTAATCATAAGCATCCTCATAATTTCATCCAATTGGTTGCAGTAGACATCCACGGTAATCAACTGACCAGGTTTCATGAAGCTGTAGTGGATAATACCAGCGCTGGACCACCAAATAGACACCATTAGCTTTTTTTGATGAATATTTGGTTTTGGACTGTGTTTTGGCATTTCATCTTTGTCCAACCATTGTGATGAATGCTTGCAAATGTCAAAAAGAATCTATTTTTGATCACACGTAACAATGCGGTGTAGAAATCTTTCACCTTTGTGTTGTAACAGCAAAGAAAGGCAAGCTTCCGGTCGATTTCTCTTCTGACGCTCATTTAATTCACGCGATACTCATCCACCCAGCTTCTGTACCTTGCCCATTTGCTTTTTTTCTTTTTTTTTATTTCTGCATATTATGGGGGTATAAATGTTTAGGTTACATTGCCCTTGCCTCCCCCCAAGTCAGAGCTTCAAGCGTGTCCATCCCCCAGACGGTGCGCATCGTGCTTATTATGTTTGTATATACCCATCCCCTCCACCCCCTCCCATCTGCCCGATGCCTGATAAATGTTATTCCTATATGTGCACTTAGGTGTTGACCAGTGAAACCAATTTGATGGTGAACACACGTGGTGTTTATTTTTCCATTCTTGGGATATTTCACTTAGTAGAATGGGTTCCAGCTCTATCCAGGAAAATTCCAGTACTGTTAGAATGATAACATTAAACCTTGCTGCTAATTCACGCATAGGTTGAGATGGATTCGCTTTCACTACAGTTTTCAGCTCATCATTATCCTCCTTGGTCACAGGTCACCCACATGGCTCACTTTCAGAATTAAAATTACCAGAAAGGAACTTCTCAAACCATCAGTGTACTGTGTGTTCATTAGCCACATCCTTCCCAAACACTTAGTTGATATTTCCAGCTGTCTGCAGTGCATTGGTTCCATGATGGAACTCACATTTGAAAATAACAGGCATTTTTGACTTATCCATGGTTTCACAAAAATTGCGCTTAAAAATGTGGAAGATAATCACAAGACAAAATGTGTATGTGAAAGACTGAGGATGTACCTTCACAATAGGAAAAAAACAAGAAGTGTCAAAATGAAATGTCAGAGATGTCAACTGTCAAACTTAGTACTTAAGGAAATCGGGCATTTCATACTTAATCACCTAACACATGGCCAATAGGTATATGAAAAAATGCTCAACATCGCTAATCATCATGGAAATGGAAATCAAAACCACAGTCCTCTCACTTCAGCGACATTTCTTGAAAAGACTATCCTTTCTCCAAGACTGACTTTGAAACTTATCAATACTACAGTATTTATGTGTGTCTATTTCTGTGCTAAGTTGTTTGATTGATCTATGTGTCAGTCCTTTCACTAATACCACACTCTTGATTTTGGTAGCTTTATGGTTAAGTTTTAAAATCAAGTAGTGTGCGTCCTCCAACTTTATTCTTCTAATGGTAATTTTTTAGTATAATTTAATATTTACTGTATATTCAGTTTTTCCCAAATGTCTTAAAATTATCTTTGTCTAGTTCGTTTGTTTGAATCAAGATCTAAATAAGTTCAACATATTGAATTTTTTTTGCATGTTTTCTTTTCTTTCCTTTTTAAAAATTTAATACATTTAGGGGATACAAGTTGAATTCCTTTATACGTATACATTGTATAGTGGTGAAGTCTGGGCTTTTGGTGCACCCATCACTTAAATAGTGTACATTGTTCCCCACAGGTAATTTTTCATCCCTCCCCTCTCCCTGTGAGTCTCCAATGTCCATTTTACCACTTATGTACCCTTGTGAGTCTCCAATGCCCATTATACCACTCTGTGCCCTTGTGTAGCCATAGTTTAGCTCCCACTTATAAGTGAGAACATGGGGCATTTACTTTTCTGTTCCTGAGTTACTTCATTTTGGATAATGGCCTCCAGTTGCATTCAAGTTGCCGCAAAAGACATTATTTCATTCTTTCTAATTGCTGAGTTGTACTCCATGGTGTGTGTACACACATCTTCATTATCCACTCATCAATTGATGGGCACTTAGGTTAATTCCATATCTTTGTAATTGTGAATTCACACATTGAATTTGGTTGTTTGTCTCAAGCCTCTTCTATAATGGTGCCCCCTTTTTGTCCCCTTCCTCCCACCCCCACCTTTTCATGCCATAAGAAATCAGGTCATTTGTCCAGTAAAGTGTCCCACATTCTGGTTTAGGCTGATTTTTTTCCCTGGTGTCATTTAAATTGTTCTTATACACCTTATATATCTTGTGAACGGGTGATTAGATCTTGATTGGATTTGGGTTTAAATTTGGGGTAGGCAAATTTGCAGGCTACTTTCTAAGTATTATGTCAAGGACATAATATTTTGGTTGTCCTACTTTAAAGTGCTGCTGTATTTGATCAGTGGGTTCAAGAGTTTTCTCTTTCATCTAACCATTATAAAGTTCCCCATCAACTTTTTATCTAATGGCATTAGCAGCCATCGATGCTGTTTCTCTAGACTCATTATTTTATTAATGGCTGCACAATGGTGATATTCTGATTTTAGAATTTATTTTGCATTAATTAGCCAGAAGGCTTATATACAGAAAGACTTTCCCTCATCAACTGTTTAGTTACCCTGAAATATATTTAGCATAAGAAAGGCAGGATAAACATTTGATTCTTTCTTTTATTTATGAATTTTCAGAGTAATGAGTTGGTGCCCTGGCAACTTCTAATTGTGAATAATAATTATTTTTACTATCATTATGAATTTATAGATTTGTATGCACTCGATATATTTAAATCCATTGAAGTTGTTATTCTTTTTGATGCTCAAATTGTCTCATCTTAGTTCATTGGAAGTTTCTTCACCATGACCTTAACTTGTTAGTTTTTAATAGCTTTCTTGCTTTCTGGCACAGTAATGTCCTAAGCTCATCTTGAGCATTTCCTGTCCTATTCCTGAATTCAGCCATTTTCCCAAGGAATCCTTGGACCCTTTAGTGGAAGATAGAATTTGGAGGCCACAATTTGGGAACTATGGCAAAATATATGGATTTTGAATGTTGGTTGTTTGGTAGTTTTAGACTTTTAATCCTAAAGCACCATAAAACTCTCAAAGGTTATAATCTTCATGATGTATTGTTAAGACCCAATTGAAAAGACTGGCCCAGTAGTAGGAATTTACCAACCCGAGGTCTACAATGGCTACCCTGAATTTCTATAACCCTTTATTAGTCTACTTGTGGTTTGAACATCTCGGGGAGCAAATTCACTGAAGGATTTCTTTGAGGCAACAATTCACTACAATGTAAATACAGGAGACCCTGTCAACAGGGCTAAAATATCCTTATGTTATAAGGAAGACCACTTTTAACCATATATCAAGGTTTGGTTTGTGTCAGGTCACCAATTTACCTTTCAACAGCGTCACATCTGCTTTTCTGTCATATTTGCTCACTGGAAATTGAGAGAAAAAGACATGCTCCAGGATTGAATCAGCTGTGAGTATACAAATTTTTATTAAGCTAGACAACAGTGTGAATGTGAAGACTTTAAAGTGACAATTTTTGTATGGAACTAGCTAGACATCTCGATTTCATTACCTTGAATAAAGTTGTGCTCCACTTTGCATAAATGTGTTTATTCCCCTATTTGCATTTAGAAATGACCTTTCACTCAGTACTGATGCCAGCTGCAATGCAGAAAGCACTCTATAACTTAGTGATCCTATGACAATATTCACAGGTACTGTATATTGCCTCAGTCTGTCTACTTTCTCATTTTCAAGAAATGAGAAAGGTCAAAGATTTCTGCATTCTATAATTTAAAATTCAAATGAGAAACTTTCTCTTGTTACATGAACCCAATCATTATCTATGATCAGTTATGTCCTTTGCCTACTTGATTTTTTTCTTAGTATTTTATCATTTGTGCAGGATGTTAGAATAAACAAAAAAGTATATATGAGAAGGTTCCACAGTATTATACTCTCTTTTTCTATATCTATATCATGTCTACATCTATAGCTATATCTATATCTACATCTACCTATCTATCTAGCTAATTAGACTAGTAAGAATTTGGTGAGGTTTTCAGTATGTTTCTTTTTCATTGTTGCTAGCACTTATCAACCAACATTCTTGAGTACTAATATTTTCTTCTAAGCCATTTATAGATAGTATAGAAAATAACTATTTGCAGCCATTTGAATGCTGACATATATATGTACTTGATGTTGAAATAGACACATGATGTAAAAAAATATTTGCCTAAATAAAGACTTGTATAGTATACTCTCCATCTAATCCTCCATCATAAAACTTAATCACTGGCCCATGCCCCTTTAACTTAAATAGGTTTTTGTACTCATGGTGACGTCAACCAAGTAGTTTTGTAGGAAGAACAGAACATATCCGTTTATTGTGCATCTTGGTGTCAAAGGCCTTTATAAATATTTTGGCTCTACATATTCCAACCAAATAAAATGCACTGCAGTTAAGGCTGTAAAAACAGCTCCATTGACTTAGCCTTTATACCGCATGACAGTCCATTGTGTAGCACGGGGGCACAGCATTCCCCTTGTCTTTGCATTTTATTTATGAATTTTACATGAAATCATTACCATTTTTGTATTCAGTACTTCTGCAGTGGCGGAAGCAGGAATCTAAACAGGCTGTTACATCTCAAAGACACATTCATTAGGCCTGAATTATGAGTTCAGCACATCCTGAAAATAGGAACTGCTCAGAACCTCCTCGCAGCTGTCGTTTTGCTTCTCTCTTACAACTGCCATCGCCCTGCACAAAATGACGACTCCATTCCACACCCACCAGATGTTTTTGCCCCCGTTTTATGGTGTCAGCCTTGAATACAGAAATCTTGGGTTTTTATCACAACCAAAATAGGCTACTTTTAAGAAAGATGAAGGAAAGAAAAGATAAGGTTGTTGACATTAGTGTAAAGGTGCTAGAAAAATCTTGTCTACTGGCTTTAATCATTCTTCAGATGGTAGAAAAACACAAGTATTTTATATTGTATGGATTAGTTTAAGAGATCTGACTAATATTTTTAAAAGATGATGGTTTATACCTACAAATATCACTGTTTTTCATTCTAAAGGGAAGGTGATAAATACTACCACCAATCGTTTTGGAACCAATTAAAATAGTCTTCATTATTAATTTTTATTATAATAGTAATATACACAGTATAGAGTCATCATACAATATTATGAGAATATCATTCAATAGCAATGCCTCTTGGAAGATGCCAATTATATATCTATTCAGGTCACCTATATTGCATAAGCTTTACCAAATCTTTTATATGGAAAGTCTGCTGAGGGCAAAAATGGAATAAAGGAGTTCAAGGTTCCATAAAAATGAGAAAAGAAGCAAAAATAATAAGGCAATTAGAATTAAAATCTAGCCCTCATGGCTCCTTATTCATCCATGTTCATTCATGCTAATATAATTAACACATATTCAGTTAATGTTTATTGTTTGTCAGATACTCTGGTAGATGTTGGAGATAATTATATTACGATGTGATGAAAGCAAGGATAGAGGAATGAAAATGAGACTTTATCATATGTCTGATGTATTCCAAATACTTTTTTATGTAGCTTATTTTATTTAACCCTTATGAAAGGTAATATTGAAGAAGGAATTTACATCCTAAGGCTACGAATGAGGATATTAGCTTGAAGATGATTAACTGACTTTTTCAATGTTGCAGAGCAAAAATATGGCAGAACACATTCTCTCCAGATCTGTCTGTTTCTAGGAAATGATGCTATTTCATCTGAGCAATGTCATGAAGAATAAATAAGAGTTTGCCAAGTACAGAAAGAATGAAGGGCATTCTAGCTCAAGAATCATAGGAATGAAAGAATATTATTCTTTCTGGAAATTGCCAGGAGTTCAGGAAGGCTGGAGTCCAGGGTGAATGAAGGGAAATAGGGAGATAAAGCCTAATTCTTTGGCTCACAACTTAGAAAGTATTTTAATAACAATCAATTTTATTCATGAAAAATCATATTCAATAAAATGCATCAATTTTAAAGGTAAAGCTTGAGTTTTGACAAATGTATACATTTGTGTAACCATCACAACGATCAAGATACGGAACATTTCAATCATCCAAGAAAGTTCCCTTTAGCATCTTTGCAGTCAATACCTCCACCTCATCCTTGGCCCCAGTAGTTACTGATCTGCTTTTTATCACTATATATATATTAGCTTTACATTTTATAGAATTTCACATAAATGTAATTGTATGGTATATATTCTTTTTTGTCTGACTTATTTTGCTTAGCATAATGAATTTCAATCATGTTGTGTCAGTTGTTCATCATTTTTATTCCTGAGTAGAGATCCATCATATGAATGTACTACAAATTGTTTATGTATTCAATTGTTGATAGAAATTTGGGCTTTTTCCAGTTTTTGACCATTGTAAATAAAACTTCTATTAACAATTGCATAGAAATTTTGGGATGGACACATGTTTACATTTTTCTTGGATAAATCCATAGTCATGTTTGCGTGGTATATATTTTTCATCCTTTTACTTTTAAACAATCTGTGTCTTTAAAGTGAGTTCCTTATATAAAGCACATACATAGTTAGATCTTGCATTTTTAAATCCAGTCTGACAATCTGTGCCTTTTAATTAGAATATTCAGATCAGGTTTTTAAATTTAATTCTAGATTTGGCTGGGTTTAAATCTGCCATCTTGCTATTTGTATCCATTTGTCCCATCTGTTCTTTGTCCTTTTTCCACCCTCTTTTCCTATTTTCTTTTAGATAAATTCAATATGTTTTTGTTTTCCATTTTATTTCCTCACTTGATTTGTTAGTAATAACTTTTTGTTTTCTTTTCTTAGAGCTTGTTCTAGGGCAGCTGTCCCCAGCCTTCTTGGCACCAGGGACTGTTTTCATAGAAGACAATTTTTCCATGGACCAGGCAGTGGGGGGATGGTTTTGG
>NW_012150841.1:7101306-7110176 GCF_000956105.1 Propithecus coquereli
AAATAAGAAATATTTTAACCCAAAATATATTTCTTTGCTATATTCTGAGATGGCTGCGGGCACACAGGAGTAATGCTGTAAGGCTGTCTAGGTGGGGAGGCTGGGGGAGAAATGCGCGTCTGTAGAGAATCTCTGTTAAATGCAGCCAGGCCCCGACTATTTGACCTGGGACAGGTCTGCTGAGAGTCTGACACCCTTAAAGGGCTGAATAAAAACATTGCCCTGAGGGCTGCTATTCTGAGGCTTATCTGCATAACAAGACTGCTTTGCCAGCCAGACTTCCTTTCTCCCTCCCATACCCTGTCTACTAAAGAAACAAACAAAAAAACACCCCTGTTTAATAATTTTTTAAGCCCCTTCATTTCTTACAAGTGGACCCCTGTACTTCACTTGGGGGGGAGGTTGGCAGTGCTCGTGTGACTCAGTTCTCAGGCTCAGTTCTCCCTTTTGGCATAATAAATTTTGGGGAGGTCTTGAGATTTTTATTATTCCTTTACAAGGTCCAAGTTCATCTGTTATCATTTTCCTTCTGCCTGGAATACTTACTTAACATTTTCTATAGTATAGGTCTGTTGGCAATGAAGTGTTTCAACTTTTGTCCAACAAAAAATGTTTATTTCACTTTTGTTATAAAAATTTTTTTATTTTACTTTTTAAATTGACAAATAATTGTACATATTCATGGGGTACATAGTCATAATGATGTTTCCATACATATATATTATGATCAGATCAGGGTAATTAGTATATCCATCATCTCAAACATTTATCATTTCTTTGTGTTGGGAACATTCAATGTCTTCTTTCTAGCTATTTGAAACTTTATAATATATCATTGTTAGCTATAGTCATCCTACAGTGCTATAGAACACTAGAACTTATTCTTCCTATCTAGCTGTGATTTTGCATCCTTGAATGAATCCCTCCCTATCATCTTTATTTTTGAATGGTATTTTCATAGTGCACAGATTTCAAGATTGATATTTTTTTCTTCGACATTTAAAAAATGTTCAATTTTCTTATGCCTTGCATAATTTCAGATGAGAAGTCTGTGATATTTTGTGTCTTTGTTCCTTTGTATGTGTCTTTCTTTTCCAGCTGCCTTTATGATTTTTTCTTTATTAATGTTTTCCATAAATTTATGACATGCCTTAGTGTGATTTTCTTAGTGCTTTTTATTGGGTTTGTTAAGCTTCTTGGATCTGTGGGTTTATATTTTTCATCAAGTGGAAAATTTCTGACCATCATTATTTCAGATATTCTCTCTGAATCACCCTTCCTCCTATATTCTTTCTGGAACTATAATTACATATGTTAGTCACCGTTTGATATTGTGCCACAGAGTACCAAAGCTAGGTTTATTTTTCAGTATTTTTTTGTTTTGTGCTTCATTTTGAATAGTTCCTATTGCCAGGTCTTCATGTTTACTGATCTTTTATTCTGTAGCATATAATTTGCTGTCAATCCTCTCCAGTGAAATTTTCATTTCAGATATTGCATTTTTCATCTTCTGAAGTTTCATCTTGTTCATTGTTATATCTTCTATTTCTCTTTTCATTGTGTTCATGCTTTCTTTCAAATTCTTGAGCATGCAATACCTGTTTTAAAATCTTCATCTGTTAATTTCATCATCTATGTCATTTCTAGGCCTGCTTATTTTGACTTATTTTTCTCATTGTTATGGGTTATATTCATCTGTTTCTTCACATGTCTATTCATTTTCTGTTGATTCCTGACATTTTAAATTTTTTTGTTAAGTGTTGGACTTGTTCTGGTAGCCAGTTTAGGTATTTGTAGATCAGCTTGATCCTTTCAAGGTATGTTTTTAAGCTTTTCTTTGGGGAGGTCTATAGTAGTCTTTATTCTGGGATTAGCTTAGCCTCATGAAGAAGGCATACACTTTTGGGGTTTACACCAAATACTTCATGCATTTAACAAGATATCTCCCCTCAGGCTGGTGGATAATTGAACAATCCTCAGCCTCATGTGAGCCCCCTAAGTTATTGTTCTTTGCCTAGCAATTATGCTTTGCCTGGCCTTTGGGAGTTTCAGATAAAGATTCAAGAAGACAAACAAAATGATTTATGGAGGACTTTCTCTGCTCTTTATGCTGTGGTACTCTGGACTCCAAAATTCTAGCCACTTCAGACTCCCTGAATTTCATTTTTGTTTCTTCAACTCAGTGAGACTGTCAAGCATTGTTTGGTTCCCTCTCCCTTTTCCATGGTTCAGAAATTTCCTCCTGGTAAAGAGCTAAGTCAGGATAGAGCTCATCGTATTTATTTTCCTTCGCTCAGGGATTACAGTCTTGTGCTGCTTGTTGTCTAATGTCATAAAGCAGTTATTTCATATTTTTTCTAGTTTTCTAATTGTTTGAGATGAAAGTGTATTTCTCATGGAAGTTATTCCTTCTTAGGCAGAATCAGAAATCCATGTAGTGATTTTAAAATAGAAGATCAATGTATGTATTAAAATCACAAAGTTCTGAATGATAATAAATTGGTATAACTAAACCATAAAAATTGCTTGAACTTTTGATTTTGGAATTATGGGATAGTAAATCAGACCAACTTTCTAACTGAGGACAACTAGAAAAAGTACTAATCAATGAAAAAAGCTTCTTATAAACATTGAAGAGGTAACAAGAGAGTGAGGAATTATGAGGCTAAAATGAATGAAAGTAAAAATTCAAATGTGCCTTTGTATTGAAAGCATTGGCTAATGTGGAAGAATTAGCTCTTAGATTGAGTGTAGTTTTTGTGGTCTTGCAGAAAGATCAAAATATAAGTCAGTAGTTGATAGAAAATGAGCAAAGGACTTAATAGGTAGTTCAGAAAGAGGAAATTCAAACAGCCATTAAACATATGGAAACCTGGTCTACTTCATTGGTGATTAGAAAAAAGCAAATTAAAGCCACAAAGAGATACTGGTATATACCCACTAATGGCAAAAAGTAAAATTTATAGTGATATTAAATGTTGGCAAAAATAATGAACAATGGTACACTCATACTTCACTGGTGGAAATATAGTTTGCATATAACCACTTTGGAGAATTTTTTTATTTAGTAACTGAATATATACATGGTCTATGATCCAGTAAATTCACTCTTATGTATGTATTTAGAGAAACGTGTACATATTCTTCAGGGTACATGTACAAAAATGTTCATAATAGTGTTATTTATAATGGCAAAACAATAATAATAATAACCCTGAAAACAGCTAATATCTATCAACAGGAAAATGAATATGGACTCTGTGATAGAATCATACAGAACACTGTGTAACCACAGATACGTACAGACACATTAAATATCTTGAATGAATATTAAAAATATATTAAAAAGAGGTAAGACTAAGAGAATTACATACAGTTTGATTCCATTTACATAAAAGTATACAATAGAAAAAACTAAACCATATTGTATAGAGTTACATATATACGTGGTAAAGCTATAAAAACAAACCTAAGACTTATGACTACAATAAAAGGATATTTGCTGCCTTTAGGGGAAAAAGGTATTCCCTTTTTTGGATAAGAGGGGGCACATGGTAAATTTCTGGAATCCTTGAAATGTTTTATTTCTTGATCTGGGTGGTGGTTGCAAATGTTCCATCTATAATTATTCATAAAATTATATGTTGTGCACTTTTCTGTAGATATATTATTTTCACAATAACAAAAAAGTTTTTAAAAATGGTGTTGGCATCAGTCTAGGCCAACTCTTTCCAATAAAAATATAATATGAGCCACAAATGTCAGCCACTTATGTAATTTTAAATTTTCTAGTAGCCATTTAAAAGGGTAAAAAGAAACAAATGAAATTAATTTTAATAATATGTTTACTTTACCAAATATATCTACAATATCATTATTTTCACATACAATCAGCCTAAAACTGCTGACATATTTTACATTCTTTTTATCATACTGAGTCTTTGGAATCCAATGTGTATTTTGTACTTATAGCACAATCAATTTTCACTAGCCATAAGTCAAATGTTCAATCGTCATATGTGACTGATGGCTACTGTATTGAACAGTACAGGTCTAGATGTGGGAAACAGTTAGCTGTGTGTGCTGCAGCAAAGGCAAAGGATTCAGAGAAGAGTTCAAAATCCCAGTTTATAATTTGGGCACAATAGCCACGAGTTTAAGAACTGAGGGTGGATCATAGTTTGGTGGATAGATTAATTGATCATAAACTCTGGCAATCAATTGAGTAGCTGAATCTAGGGCTAAAGTTTAGGTAAAGAGAAATTAATCTGAAGTTATAAAGTGGAAGAAAGAAAACAAAGAGGAAGTCATATAGCCTGGACTCAAATCCAACTCTGTCACACAGGAGAGTTCACATAGGAAAGTTTACTTATTCTTCTCATTTGTAAAATGGGTTGACAACACCTATCTTATGGGACTATTATAAGAATTAAGTGAGACAGTGATTGTAAAATAAGTACACAGAATCTGAAAAATAATAAGCCTTTAATTCATGCATTTGACAAATTTTGAGCACCTAATCTGTTCTTGGTGCTACTTTAGATGGTGAAGGTACAGAATTCAATGAACATCAGTTTTTGTTTTCATAATAAAAAGTAATCAAGCTAATAAAAATTTAAGGCAAATCTCTACATTCTATCTCACTTTCTGCAATTTTCCTATTTGAGCTGATAGCTTTCTAGAAAGAGGACATTTAGAAGCTTTATCAAAGGAGGTAATTAAAAACACCTTGCTGGAATTAAAAAGTGTGGAGACAAGGCTTTTATTTCCTGACTGGATCTAAGTCTTCATTAAATTAAATGTATAAGACATAATAGATATTTTAGCGGACAAAAATTATGGAAAAATATTTTTAATATCATTTCATTATGTAGCGAAATTATTAATTTAACTGTATGCCCACTAAATATTTTTTCATGAAAAATCAAAACATCTCATGCAAAAGTCAGTACCTGTGTTTTCTTTAGGAAATATTCATTTATATTTCACTCATGTTTACCCAACGTTTCATCCTTCCATTTTAGAGAATTATTAGTCATTATCTCTTCAAATATTGCTTCTTGAGGGTGGAGCAAGATGGCCAAATAGATAGCTCCAGCAATCATCCCTCCACATGAGCAACAAATTCTACTGTACACGCACAGAAACACATCAGGAGAACAAAAAATCAGGTGAGCAATGACAGCACCTGGTTTTAACATTATATCAAGGAAAGAGGAATGAAGAGAGCAGAAAAGACCGTCTTGCATTGCCTACACCATCCCTCCTCCACGCCTCAGCAGTGCCATCCTAGAATGCCAAATAGAGAGAGAATCTGTGTGCCCTGGGGAAGGAGAGTAAAGTGATTGTGGGACTTTGCATCTGAACTCAGGGCTGTCCTGTAACAGGGGAAAACAGCACTGGGCAGAGTTCTGCCAGTGCACACAGAGGGAGCATTTAGAAAAGTCTGGCTAGAGGGAAATCCTCTGCCCCAAAACCCAAGTTCTGGCTGGCTCCACCACTGGCTCACAAAAAGCAACCTGGGGCCTGGAATAAATTCATATGGCAGTCAGGCTACAAAAGCTGCAGTCCTTGGGCAATTCCTGTGGCTGTGTTGGCTTATAGCCAGTGGACTTGGGGGGGGGTGAATGTGAAACTGCCCTTCAATAATGGGGTGCAAGGCGAGAACTGTGGTAAGGGCCTAGCCAAAAATAATGCACAGGCCTAGCTAAAAATAATGATAATAATTAGTATCTGTCCCCCTATAATTGCTACTCTGGAGCCACCCAGCTGGTGGTCATAAAGATTATTAACTTCTCCCCATAGCTGGTGTCCATAAAGATTCTTAACTTTCTCTGTAGATAACATCACCTTTTCGAAACCTAAAGGTAGTTGTTAAGATATCTTCTAGGCCCCACATTCCAGTGGATCAATTGACCCATCCAGACCAGTAGCCCATACCAAGAAACTGACTCAACTGGAATTGTGACCCCAGGGACTGGAGCAACACAAGAAGATGATTTCTACATCCCTATAATTTTGCCCTAATTGACAAACCTAATTCCCTAATCCCTTGCCTGTCAAACTATCCTTAAAAACCCTGTCTCCCAAGTTCTTAGGGAGGCAGATTTGAGAAATTTCTCCTGTCTCCCCACTTTGCACTATGTGGAATAAAGACACTTTCTCTAATGTAAAACCTGCTAACTAGCATATTGGCTTCTTCTTGGGCAACAGGCAAATGAACCTGGTTGGGCAGACACAAATGTGACCCACTGAGACAGCAGCATCCGTGGCCAAGCCAGGGCCTATGTCATCCTCCCCTAACTCCAGGCAGTGCAGCTCAGGGAGAGTCTTCTTCCACTTGGGGAAAGGAAAGGGAAGAGTTCAGGTGACTTTGTTTTGCAACTTGGGTACCAGTTCAGCCACCAGGAAATAAAGTATCAAGCAGATCCCTGAAGCCCCTGAGTCCAGGCCTTAGTTCCTGAATGGCATTTCTAGACCCACCCTGAGCCAGAAGGAAACATGCCCTGAAAGGAAGGACCTAGTCCTGGCAATATTCACCACCTGCTGACTAAAGAGCCCTTGGGTTTTGAATAAACATCAGAGGTAGCCAGGCAATAATCAGGGGGTTTTGGGTGAGACTGGGCTGGCTTCAGGTGTGACCTGGTGCAGTCCCAGCAGTGGCAGCCACGAAGGATTACCCACATCACTCCTCCCCCAACTTCAGCAGCCCAGCACAGAGAGTGAGGGAAGAAAGTGAGAGACTTTGCCTGGAAAACCAGAAAAAAAATTCTCCCATATCTTGCTGAAGTCCACTGAGGTAATACCCGCAAGAAGAGTCTGCAAGAGTCATGTCATTACTGGGCTTGGGGCACCACCAGTGCTGATAAGGCTATAGAAATCAAAGACTTAGATCACAATACTGAATTCCCTTTGAATATCTGGAAAGCTTTCTCAAGAAGGATGGGTTTAAATAAGCCTAGAGTGTGAAGATTAAAATAAATACCTAATTATTCAATTCCCAGAGATTAATAAACATCCACAAACATCAAGAACATCCAGGAAGACATGCCCTCACCAAATGAACTAAATAAGGTACCAGTGACCAATCCCACAGTGATGAAGATATGTGGCCCTTTAGACAAAGAATTCAAAATAGCTGTCCTGAGGAAGCTTAATGAAATTCAAAACAACACAGAGAAGGAATTCAGAAGCCTATCAGAGGAAAAATAACAAAGATATTTAAATAATAAAGAAATGAAGGAATTCTGGAGGTGAAAAATTCAATTGACAAACTGAGAAATGTATCATAGTCTCTCAGTAGCAGAATTGATCAAGCAGAAGAAAGAATTAGCTTGAAGATAGGCTATTTGAAAATACGTAGTCAGAAGAGATAAAAGAAAAAAAGAAAAAAAGGAATGAAGTATGCCTACAAGATCTAGAAAATAGCCTCAAAAGGACAACTCTAAGAGTTATTGGCCTTAAAAGCACAGGTAGAGAGAGGATTGGGGTAGAGAGTTTATTGAAAGAAATAATAACAGAGAAATTTCCAAACATAGAGGAAGATATCAATATTCATATACAAGAAGGTCATAGAACACCAAGCACATTAAAACCAAATAAGACTACCTCAAGGAATTTAATAATCAAGCTCCAAAAGGTCATGGATTAAAAAAAAAGGTTCTAAGGGGAGCAAGAAGAAAAAAAAACATATAAAGCAGCTCAAATACATCTGACAGCAGACTTCTCAGTGGAAGCAAAATTGGACAAATGGGATCACGTGAAGCTTAAAAGCTTCTGCACAGCAAAGGAAACAATCAACAAAGTAAACAGACAACCCACAGAACAGGATAAAATTTTTGCAAACTGCCCATCTGGCAAGGCATTAATAACTAGAGTATATAAGGAACCTTGAACTACTCCATAGAAAAAGATTGAATAATCCCATTAAAAAATGGGCAAAGGCTCTGAATAGACATTTCTCAAAAGAAGACATACAAATGGCCAACAGGTATATGAAAAGGTGGTCAATATCATTAGTCATCAGAGAAAGCAAATCAAAACTACAGTGAGATATCCTCTCACCCCAGTTAAAATGGCTTTTATCAAAAAGACAGGCAGTAACGAATGCTGGCAAGGATGTGGAGAAAGCTGAACCCTCATACACTGTTGGTGGAAATGTACGTTAGTGTAAGGACTATGGAGGACAGTACGGAGGTTCCTCAAAAAACTAAAACTGGAACTCCCATATGACCCAGGAATCCCACTTCTGGGTATATATCCAAAGGAAAGGAAATCAGTGTAGCAAAAACATATCTGCACTCCCATGTTTATTGCAGCACTCTTCACAGTAGCCAAGATCTGGAATCAACCTAAATGTCCATCAGCAGCTGAATGGATAAAGAAATTGTGGTACATATGCACAATGGAATATTATATAGTTATAAAAGGAATGAAGTCCTCCTGTTTGCAGCAACATGGATGGAACTGGAGAAACATTACATTAACTGAATTAAGCCTAGGACAGAAAGACAAATCTCATGTGTTCTCACTCATATGTGGGAGCTAAATATCAAAAACAACTGATTTCATGGAGACAGAGAGTAGAATGATGGTTATTAGACACTAGGAAGGGTAGTGTGGAGGGGTGCAAACATAGATAGATAGAATGAACAATATGTGATAGTACAACAGAGTATAATCAACAATATGTTAGGGTATATTTTAAAATAACTAATAGATTGGAATTGTATTGTTCCTAAAAGAAAGAAATAGTAAATGCCTGCGGTGATGAATACCCCCATTACCCTGATTTGATAATACACATTGTATGCCTGTATCATAACATCACATGTACCCTATAAATATATATAACTATTATGTATCCATAA
>NW_012150841.1:7110257-7111594 GCF_000956105.1 Propithecus coquereli
AACCTAAGACTTATGACTACAATAAAAGGATATTTGCTGCCTTTAGGGGAAAAAGGTATTCCCTTTTTTGGATAAGAGGGGGCACATGGTAAATTTCTGGAATCCTTGAAATGTTTTATTTCTTGATCTGGGTGGTGGTTGCAAATGTTCCATCTATAATTATTCATAAAATTATATGTTGTGCACTTTTCTGTAGATATATTATTTTCACAATAACAAAAAAGTTTTTAAAAATGGTGTTGGCATCAGTCTAGGCCAACTCTTTCCAATAAAAATATAATATGAGCCACAAATGTCAGCCACTTATGTAATTTTAAATTTTCTAGTAGCCATTTAAAAGGGTAAAAAGAAACAAATGAAATTAATTTTAATAATATGTTTACTTTACCAAATATATCTACAATATCATTATTTTCACATACAATCAGCCTAAAACTGCTGACATATTTTACATTCTTTTTATCATACTGAGTCTTTGGAATCCAATGTGTATTTTGTACTTATAGCACAATCAATTTTCACTAGCCATAAGTCAAATGTTCAATCGTCACATGTGACTAATGGCTACTGTATTGAACAGTACAGGTCTAGATGTGGGAAACAGTTAGCTATGTGTGCTGCAGCAAAGGCAAAGGATTCAGAGAAGAGTTCAAAATCCCAGTTTATAATTTGGGCACAATAGCCACGAGTTTAAGAACTGAGGGTGGATCATGGTTTGGTGGATAGATTAATTGATCATAAACTCTGGCAATCAATTGAGTAGCTGAATCTAGGGCTAAAGTTTAGGTAAAGAGAAATTAATCTGAAGTTATAAAGTGGAAGAAAGAAAACAAAGAGGAAGTCATATAGCCTGGACTCAAATCCAACTCTGTCACACAGGAGAGTTCACATAGGAAAGTTTACTTATTCTTCTCATTTGTAAAATGGGTTGACAACACCTATCTTATGGGACTATTATAAGAATTAAGTGAGACAGTGATTGTAAAATAAGTACACAGAATCTGAAAAATAATAAGCCTTTAATTCATGCATTTGACAAATTTTGAGCACCTAATCTGTTCTTGGTGCTACTTTAGATGGTGAAGGTACAGAATTCAATGAACATCAGTTTTTGTTTTCATAATAAAAAGTAATCAAGCTAATAAAAATTTAAGGCAAATCTCTACATTCTATCTCACTTTCTGCAATTTTCCTATTTGAGCTGATAGCTTTCTAGAAAGAGGACATTTAGAAGCTTTATCAAAGGAGGTAATTAAAAACACCTTGCTGGAATTAAAAAGTGTGGAGACAAGGCTTTTATTTCCTGACTGGATCTAAGTCTTCATTAAATTAAATGT
>NW_012150841.1:7115960-7122587 GCF_000956105.1 Propithecus coquereli
CCCGATCCGTTTGCAGTCAATCCCCTTCCTCTGAAGCAACCGTTGTCCTGATTTCTATCCCCTTGGGTTAGTTTTGCTTCTTGTACTTCCTATAAATGAAATTAAATAGTACATACTCTTTTGTTTCTGGCTTCTTTTACTCAAAACAATGTTTCTGAGACCCACATATTGTTGCATATAGCAATGATTCATTCCTTTTCATTGCTGTGGAGGATTTCTTTGTATGATTATCTGTTTATCTGTTCACTTTTTATTTTTTTGAGACAGAGTCTTGCTCTGTCACCCCAGCTAGAGTGCAGTGGTGTCATCATAGCTCACTGCAACCTTAAACTCCTGATCCTCCTGCCTCAGCCTCCCAAGTATCTGGGACTATGGGCACACCTGGCTATTTTTCTATTTTTAGTAGAGATGGGGTCTCACTGTTCCTCAGGCTGGTCTCCAACTTGTGATCTCAAGTGATCCTCCTGCCTCGGCCTCCCAGAGTGCTAGGATTACAGGTGTGAGCCACCATGCCTGGCCTCTTTTTACCTTTTGGTGACATTTACATTGTTTCTGGTTTGAAGCTATTGCAAATAAAGCTTTATGAACATTCTCGTACACATCTTTTTGTGGACATATTTTTTCATTTCTCTTAGGTAAATACTTAGGTGTGAAATTGCAGAGTCATAAGGCAGGTAAATGTTTAACTTTATAGGAAATTGCCAGTTTTTCAAAATGGTTGTGCCATTTTATATGCTCATATGTGAGTGTTGAATGGCCTTTTTCTGACCTATCTTGCAATTCATGCATGAATCCTCCCTCATCATGTGTTTAAACTCATCCATTGAGTATTGAGTTCTCAGTGGGTGTGTATGTGTGTATGCATATGTGTGCCTGCATGTGTGTATATGGGATTCAAGGTTTTACCAAAAGACTTAAAATTTATATAAAAGTTGGAGGAGCTGAGGGAAGTGAAGCTCTGAAAGAGAAATAAGAGGATTAGAGAAATTCACTAACCATGACAGCCTGAAACATAATCGTGAAAAGGTCGAGATTTGTGGTAAAATCCAGGACGCTTTGGATATTTGACTGCTGAACTGGTATCACAAACAGGGGGCTACTCGAGAGGTCTGTGGATGCTGGTGCCATTGCGCGGTTGAATCGGGGCCAGTGTTACTCAATTGGGTCAGAATCTGGGAAATGTAAGCTGGATGTCATGTTTGTTTGTCACCCTGTAGCTCTACTGTAATCTTCTGCGGGTACGATCTGTTGCTTCTCTTCCATCTTCCAAATATCACCAACTATCACCTTGTCCAAATCTAACCTTCCCTAATAGAAGAGATTTCTGGGAAGTGTACTTAACCACATGAGATGACAAGTCAAGAGGCAAAGTTGTGTTTTTCTGGTTTAGGCTTTCTTTTTAATTTGTTCCAGATCTCCTCTGTCATTTTTTTTCACATATACTGTTTCCAGATGTCTGTTGAAATTTATCATTCTGTTTTATCTTGGCTAATCTGATTGGGCAAAAGTTTTTCACTATTTACCTATTTGATTACAGGTTTGTGTGAACCTTTTTTGATACATTTTATGCCTATTTATATTTCTCTTATGAATTACTCATTTATTGTCTTTGTCCATTCTTCTATTGAAGTGTTTATCCTAAAAATTAATTTACAGTAGTTATCTATATAAGAATACTTTTTTCCCCCTGGTATATTATATATATTGCAAATATTTTTGACAGATTATCATTTACCCTATATGTTTACTTATGTGTTAATATTTTTCATAAAGAATTCTAAATTTTTAGATAGTCAAATGTGAGTATTTTTCCATTATGACTTTTAACTTGGGACTCTTTCTTAGAAGGGCCCATCCCTAATCCCCAAGATTATGTAAAAATGCATGTTACTCCTTTAAAATACTTTTTAAAATGTTTGTAACCATTTTAGAAATATTTCTGCTAAAGTTTCAACCCAAAGAGGAATTTTCTGTTATTTAATTGAATTCAACTGACATTTATTAAGTGCCTACTGGATACTAGATATTTTGATAGGGATATATAAGTGAATAAATTTTCTAGCGTTGAGAAATTCATAATCTAGTGGGGGGTTCCAGACATGTAAACCATCACTATATGGGACTTGATAAAACTGTGCTAGAACTGTTATAGGAACACAGAATTTGGAGATGATTTTACTGGAGGTCTGAAAGGGCTGTTCAGCCAATAACATTTACTTACTTAGTTTTAATTGATTATTTTAATTGATGAAAAATTGTATAATGTAGAAACTAGGAGAACATGATGTTTGGGAATATGTACACATTGTGGAATGCCTAAATAGAGATCAATAACATATGAATAACTTGAAATAGTTATTTTTTTGTGGTGAGAACACTTAAAATCTACTCTCAGTGACTTTCAAGAATAAAATACATTGTTATTAATAATAGTCACAGTAGCACATTAATTAATGGCATGTGTAGAAATCTGTCACAAGGTAAAAATGTGCTCATGATAACACAATATATAGAATCATAAAATAATCACCCTTACCAACCAGCACCAAACTAAATAATTCACAGGTACAGGAAAGCATTAGGCACAGGTTAAACATTCTGTTTCTGGAGGATGCCAATACGGTTCCAGCCTCCAAACATGTACTTTCTTCTTTCATTAGCCAGTTTTTGATTCTGGGTTGATAGATATGTATTGGACAATGTATGTAGAAACACTGCCCACAAAAAATCTGGTTGAGTTTGGAACATTTTTATATTTTTATTCCATTAATTACATAGCTTATTTGACTGCCCCTCATCTCCAGGTAGGCATGCTTCACAGATACACAAATGCCAGGTTTATTTACATTTTAAATATCTGCTAGTAAATATCATTAGCATGTTTACAAGGTGGTCTGGTCAAAGTCATTCATTCACCCAGTAGGTAGAGAATAAATTAAAGGCCTGCTTTTAAACCATTTTTCCCCCAGGGCTTTTTCTCTCAGTTCTTTTACATCATTTCTTCAGTGGCTCCCTCATTGACTCTATATGATTTAGAGCTAGAAAGATTGCAATTTGTTTCTTTAATATAAAATTTTACATTTGAAAGCCTTTCCCTAGAGTTGGCTTTGATTGTTAATTTTTGAATTGCTCAATTATTAATATTTTACTGTCCTTGTTCAGTGTTTTTCTAAACATGTTGTCTGAGAGCCTAATAGACTCTAGGCATTACGCTAAGTATTTTTCCTAAGTCATTTCAGTATAAAATTATATATTCAACATTTGCAACCTTTAAGATAATAAGTTATTAAAATAAAATCTTCAGAGAATGAAAATAGGTGGCAATAACTTTTACTTGCTATTATGAATAGAACTGGCTTTTCTTTTGAGCACATCTCTTACAGGCAATAATACTTAAATTGGAAACATGATAAGAATGTTATCATTTTACATTTATCTAACACTTTTAAGAAATAAAACTCAAATTGGCTTCTATCAGTTATCTATTACTGTGTAACAAACCACCCTAAAATTTAGTGGCTTAACAACCACCATTAATTAGGCTCATGATGCTGTGGGTTGGCAATTTGGGCAAGGCTCAGCTGTGCCATTTTTTTTTTTTTTAATAGTCGTGCTTGCTCATGCATCTGTATTCAGATGCAGGTTAGCAAGGTGGCCCTGGTTCTGGGGTTGGCTGGCTGTCAGCCATGGTGATAGGGGACAGCTGGGCCATGTGTGAGGTGAATGTGATAACCTCTACACTACGGAAATCCACGCAAACTGGGCTATGTATCTCTCATCATCCAGCAGCTTAGCCCAGGCTTTTTCGCATGGCAGAAGTTTCCAAGAGAAGGAAGAGAGTCTTAATCCATAAAACATTTTTCACATCTCCCAAGGACCAAAGCAAGTCATATGGCCCCTCCCTGAGTCAGTGTAGGAGGGGGACTTCCCAAAGGTATGGATATAGGGAGATGTGAACAAATTGTGGGTCATTATTGTAATAATCTACGATTAAAATTGTACTTTTGTTTTGAGAGTATTTTCTGAGTTTTTCCAGGGCCTCAAATTAACGTCTCATCTATTTCATCTCATTTCCTCATCTCTTTCTCGCTCTTGCTCTCACTGTCTCTCACACACACACACACGCGCGCACACACACACACACACACACACACACACACACACACCCACCATACCCCTTACTGTCTCCTAAAAGAATTAAAATATCCTTGATGAAGAACATATAGGCCAGTAGCATGCTTCAGAATGAAGGCAGTACTTTTCATTTCGTGTCCCATCCTAGCTCTCCGAAACACCGTTAGGTAGGTATTGGAGACTATGCAACTGGATTGCTATTAAAAATAAAATCCTTTTAATTAGCTTTTTAAAGGGAACAAACACTGACTGTGGACTAGATGTCAACAAAGGACTGCTGAACACAGCAGCTCAAGCAGTGAGACACTGCCGGAAAAGAGCAGCATACCAAATTGCCTTGCCAACCTTGCTTCAATAGCTGTTCAACAGGGTTCCCAGGCAGCTTTCAAGTCTTAGTTTCTATTTGTGCTTTGCTTCAGTGTTAACTTCCAATTTAGGCTTTTAAAATGGAAACTCAATCTTAAAATCAATTTGGATGCCAGAAAAGCACTTTTTGAAGAGGCAAGGAAACGAAGACATTATATTTATATAAAAAATGGGCAGATGAGGAACTGTAATAAGAATTTCAAGAGTGACTCTTATTCTAGGATGCCTTTTTTTCCTACCACAGTTTATTCTTTATCACTAGATAACTCACAAGCTTTGATTAAAAAGTTTTATAGGTTACCCCTAAAATGAATATTTGGAAAAACAACTGTATGATCAGCTCATATGTCTGAAGATGAATTATCTACTTGATTTATAACTTGGCAGGTTTTTAATACATATTTGGAGTCAGACCTTCATTTGGCACACTCTGAGGCCAAGCACCTTCATATTCAAGCTTGTGTGCACCCAGGTATTAATCTATTAATTAAAATCGGAGCTTAAAAATAATATGTGTTAGAGAAGGTAGGATATAATTCAATGGAAACTGGTAGCCCAGACTAAATAGGATATGCCTTTTCTAAAGACACTTAAGAAAACAAAACAAAACAAAACAAAACTATGTGTGTCAAACAAATCATATCTATAGAGAGTAATTTCTAACTCAAACTCTCTTTTTTCCTCAGAACTAAATGGATTTGATATTATTTTCTCGGTTTTATTGGAGAAGAATCTAAACAACAAAGGAGATAAGCATTAGTTCTTAACTGTTGAAGTGGTGAAGCTGGGATTTGAATTTGGGACTACCCATATTCTTTTTATTGCTAATTCCTTGTTTCCCTTAAAAATCAACATAGATATCCTATCTTTCATATGTAGAAAATGTTCAGTTAAACTGAATTGTTTGCATTTTCAATATTTATTATGTGGGATGAGTTAATTCACTACTTTCACTACTTTCTACTAAGATTATTTCTTTAAGACTCTGTAATTTCAAACTTTTAAAAAATACAGAAGTTTCTCTTGAACAGTAGCAAAAGAACAGGATTTTCAAAATCAAATTCATCGTGGACACATATTTTTGTAAAATACAATAAAAATCACTAGAAAAATGAAATAACAAAGATATAAAATGTAATCCAAGTTTTTTTAAATTCTTAGGTTCAGCTGACATAAAATTACTTTGCCAGATTGATAATAAAAGTTTGCAAGCATACTTACTTTCAATTTCTATACCTGTCTCCTTGAGGATTGGTATAGTTGGAGGACATAAATTTGGTGGGCATATACTTGTCTGCTAGTCCATGAAGCCATTTTAGGTAGCACTATCCTAGAAAATTATTGACCTCACATGCAATAACTTATTTAGTGCTCCTCTTGGCAAAATTTATTCTAAAATTGGAATGCTATAGGAAAAATAAAGCATTTCATATATTTATAGACTGATATGAAGTGGTTTCTAGAATCTATTGTAAGATGAAGAACAAAGTGCAAAATATGCATGAATAGTATGCTCCATTTTAGGTAAGAAAAAAAGAGAAATAAGAAAATATACAAGTATCTGCACATTATTTTAAAAATTTACCCAGGAAAGACAAACTAGAAATTAACGAAATTATTTACCTATAGTAAATAATTACTATTTACTATTTCTAATGAGCCCATTCCTGTGGTAGACAAGAATGAGGTTATTAGGACAAATGGCAAAATTTGAAGATAGATTCTATATTAAATATTAGTCTTTTAGTGATGTTGAATTTCCTGAATTTTAAGTAATGGTATGTCCCTACTCTTAGGAAAAACACACTGAAGCCTTTATGGATATAGGGGCCTGATGTCTGCAACCTTAATTCAAGTGGTTAGGGGGAAAAATGTTAGCAATTGTATCTGGCTGAGGGCTGTATAGGAGTTTTTTTGGTTTCATTCTCGCAACTCTTCTCTAAGTTTGAAATTATTCCAAAAAATAGACAAAGGACACCTTGTTAACTTAAAGGATATATATTCAGAACTGAAGAAAAGGAAGAGAAACATAAGTACCTAGCTTTTTCACGGAATTCACTAATTTCCCATACTTCCTACTTTTGATATCCTTTTAACCTTGGGACCTTGAGAAGAATAGTACAGTAA
>NW_012150841.1:7125472-7127294 GCF_000956105.1 Propithecus coquereli
TGTACCCCCATAACATGCTGAAATAAAAAAAAAAGAAATGAAGCTCTTGTCTAAAGCCTTAGAATGTTTTAAGATAAGTAAGTCTGTTAATCAGAGACAAGCTACCCCTACATATTTGTTGTATAATTTGAGGACCTGTAGGTTTGTCTTGCGTAGCCTTAGGCCTGTTAATGAGTTACAGAGGATATCTCCAACAAGGGAGGGAGGCATGAGGAGGCATGTCTGACCTTCCTACTTGTGACAGGCAATTTAGTTTTAGGATATCCCCTTGGCCAGGGAGGGGGTCCATTCAGTCAGCCGGTGTCAGGGGAAGCCTTAAGATTTTATTTAGGTTCACAAAGGATACCAGTCAGATTGGATTAGGGTCCAACGGCCTCATTTTGACTTAATCACCTCTTTAAAGGTCCTGTCTTCCAAATACAGTCACATTCTGAGGTACAGGGATTATAGCTTCAATAAAGAACTTGTAGGGGGGCACAATTCAAATCCCACAATAGGTGGGATTTGTGTTTGTGACCTTTATCACATCCTTATACTATAGGACAGTAAACTTCATGGTCATGAACAGAAATGGTATTTTCTTTACCCTGTGAAAGGAACTCTGCCCTAGCTCTTGAACTCAGAGCTTTAAGATTGAGATTAATTAAGATGAAAATACATCAGTTGAATGTCTACCAATATTATCTCCACTACGGCCTTTGTACCACCTACCAGAGATTGGGGCTAGCACCGGGTCCCAGAAACCTCCAACAGAGGAAGGGGAAAAAGAGGCAGGCATTTCCAAAGAGATACTGGATGGTTTATTAAGGATTAGGGCTATAGAGAGAAGAAATTTTATTATTTTATGTAGTGGAGGCTATGTGCTCTTTTGCTCTATATCTTGTTCCTGCCTGTAGAAGGAAGCTTAGGCCCAAGTTTTTCCCTGCCTGAACAGGAAATTCAGATTCATTCTATTTAAAGTCAGGTGACCAGGAATAGGAAATGAACTATCACGAACTATCAACATCCAATGAAACCAAGATCATTGGGCTGAATAGTCTAAAACTGAACAATCTGTTAGCCACTGGACACCTAGTCATGCACTGAATGACAATGTTTCAGTCAACAACTGACCACATATATGATGGCAATCCCATAAAATTATAATAATACTGTATTTTTACTGTATCTTTTCTATGTTTAGATATACAAATACTTATCATTGTGTTACAGTTGCCTACAGTATTCAGTATAGTAACATGCTATACAGGTTTGTAGCCTAGGAGTGTAGCCTATAGCACATACCATATAGTCTAGGTGTGTAGTAGGCTATACCATCTAGGTTTGTGTAAGTACACTCTGTCATATTCACACAATGATGAAATCACCTAACAACACATCTCTCAGAATGTATCCCCATTGTTAAGCGATATACAACTGTAATTAAATAAACAAAATTAAAATAAATTTCTAAATTCAGTTTCTCAGTTTCACTAGCCAAATTCCGTATTCTCAGTAATTATACATGCCTACTGGCTACTGTATTGAGAAGCACAGATAAAGGATATTTTCATGATTGTAGAAAGTTCTATTGGATAGCACTAATAAGGAATTTGTTGATGTATGGTAAAATTAGTGTCTACATTAATTAGAGCTCTGATTATTTGTGTTAAGACTGAATCTTTAGTCCCCTTCGCTGATGATAAGGTTTCCCAACAAAGAATTTGAAACAACCATGTAGAAATCCCCCACTCCTATGGGAATCAAAAGTCTTAGGGGATTCAAAATTCTTGAAGAACCATCTCTGTTCATGAAAAAGACTAGGAATCAGATAATATGTTAT
>NW_012150841.1:7127344-7129864 GCF_000956105.1 Propithecus coquereli
ACTCCTGAGCTCAAACAATCCGCCCGCCTCGGCCTCCCAGAGAGCTAGGATTACAGGCGTGAGCCACCGCGCCCGGCCAGTACAGTAAATTTTTTTTAGCCTGTATTTATTCTGGTAGAATTGTGAGCAATATTTAAAAATCATGCACTAGACATTGTATCTAATTAATCTCCTGCCAGACACTTAATCTCCTGTGAAATTCAGCTGCTATAGAAATAATTTGACAAAGTGGCTTCAATTGTTAATAGTAAAGCTATTTGAATATGACGAACAAATTATAGATGCCTCCATTTCATCTATAGGTCAGAGGTGGCTTATAAAGCAAAACCCATGTCCAATAGTGGCCAGTTTTCAATTTCTTTGGATTTATTTGTTACTTGAGGAAATACCAGGCAAGGCTTTCTGCCACTAAATTGGATCCCTCACATCTACAGTTTCTAAGAGTGTACTTCAGATATTTATATTTTTATTTCTTAATGTCCTCTACTAAAATGAGTAAAATTAAACCATAGGAGATATTAGGCACTTTCAGCCAACCCATTTGTTGGCAATCAGCTAAAAACAACACATTTTGAGAATGGAAAATCGAAGGTGTAAAAGCGGGAATAGGGCCTTAGGAATACTTGATATTTTAACTGGGCTTTTAGGGCATGGATGAGGATCAGGGACAGGATGACAATGAGCAGTGGGGCTGTGTTCAGGAATAGGGTGAGGTGCCTGTTGAGTACTTGATATGATAATAAAATGAGCTGAAAGTCCAAAGCAAACAAACATCAACAAACAAAACCCAGCACTGTCAAAACAGCCAGGTCAAAGTATTTGTTTTGTGGATTAGGAGAAAGAATTAAGGCCCAGGAGGGAGGAAAGGGTGTATGTTTTTTAATGTGTTGAGAGAAACACGATGTGTGAAAATCATGGGGTTAATTGTATATACTAAAAGATGTGAGAACAGAAGGGATCAGTGTTGGAGAAACCACCCGTGGAGTCTGAAAGGGTTGCTTGCATGGCTCTTTGCCTCTCATTAGCAGTCAGATTACAGATCACAGCCATCTTTTTGCTAAAATAAGGGGGTCTTCTCATGACATACAGGTTGCACTTACGGGGTTCAGATGGTTACATTGTTGTTCCTTTTTTGTATCTGGTTTTATGAATTTGCTGGGGCTTATCTCTGAAGAAATTTCCTGCCCAGATTCCCATCACAGAAGGAGTCTGCCTTTAACATTTTAAACAATCGCAGCTCTGTTCATTCAGTATAATTTAAACAATGGAAGCCAAAAGTTTTAATTAACTAGCATAAATTGTTTCCTTACTAATAAATTTCCTGGAACTCTTTTAATACATACTTTCTATTAATAGCTTGAGGTAGTGTACTATTTTGGAGATATTGAACCAATCCATTTTCTGTGTACATAACCTTTAATTCAAAATCACCCTACAGCTTCAAGGACAGGAGCCACCCTGCAAGGATCCCAGGTCATAACGTTTTTCCTATTGGATAAAGAAGATAACCCAGGCTTAGGACATTGGTTTTGAGGCTTGTTGCTTTAGGGTAGTGGTATAATTTAGATGATCTCTTCAGGCTCCCATGGATTATGCAGAGAGATAGTAGAAAGTGAATACAGCTGATTCAGGCTATAGATGTTTCTTTCTACTTCATACCACCCCCTATGTTCCATCAAGGGAATAGAGCCCAAGCCATAACTGACGTTTTCCTATGGGTTTACAGCTTCCCACATACCTCATTCTTATAGATAACCATTCCATCCGATGTTTCTAAAGCCCCTGTTTCCTCTAATTCCTTTGAGTTTGGATTGAGTTGGGGGAGAGCCTGAGGTGGGTGTGGATAAGAAACTTCCTTCATTTTCTTCTTTTTCTTTCTCCCTCACAATATGTCAAGATCTGAAGGGGTGGTGTATTAGTTTTCTAAGGCTGCCATAACAAAATGCCACAGACTGAGTGATTTAAAAAACAGAAATTTATATTCTTACAATTCTGGAGGCTATAAATCCAAGATCAAGGTGTCTGAAAAATTGATGTCTCCTGAGGCCTCTCTTCCTTGGGTAGGAGATGGTCACCTTCTTGCTGTGTCTTCACATGGTCTTTCCCCTTTGCATGCACACCCCTGGTGTCTAAATGTCCATATGTCCAAATTTCCTCTTATAGGATGTCAAGGGAAAAGGAGTCAAACTCTGTAAAGTAATTTAGAGAGATTTATTCTGAGCCAAATTTGAGGACCATGACCCGGAGTCATGCCCAAGAAGCCTTGAGCAAGTGGATTCGCTGTGGTTGGGTTACAGTTTGGCTTTATACATTTCAGGGAGATAGAGGTTACAGGTAAAGTCATAAATCAACACATGGAAGGCATACATTGGTTTGGCCTTAAAAGGTAGACCATCTCAAAGTGGGGGCTTACAGGTTATAGGTGGGTTTAAACACTCTTTGACTTGTAATTGGTTAAAGAAATGAAGCTCTTACACATAAGAATAACATGTATTGGATGTTGGGCAGGGGGAGGGGGGA
>NW_012150841.1:7142179-7143587 GCF_000956105.1 Propithecus coquereli
ATTTTATTTTACTGAGTCAAATGGGTAGCACCCTACTTTTTTATTTGCCGTGTATCTATAGATACATGAGACTGAGAAAATGTGGAATAGTGTTTAAGAGGGAGGCTTGTAATGGCACCAACCAGCATTCCAGTTCTAGCTCTGTGGTATCTACCAGCCATGTCTCCTTGGACAAGTTTAGTTAACTCTCTATAAACATTTCTATCCTTCTTGGTAAGAGGATAATAACAATGTCTAATTCCCAGGGTTTGGGGGAAGATTAAATGAGACAGCACCTATAAAATTCTCAGGGTTTCTGGCACCTAGTAAGTTCTCAATGGCATTAGCTATTATTATGAGGGTGGTAATGTGGATTGCAGGTGCTGTTATAAAACACAGAAACATACATATTGTGTTAACAAAAAAAGTACCTGACAAAAAATCATATACCATTAAGTTCTATTTCCTGCTCTGCTGCTTCCCACTCAAGTGACTGGAGACAATGTTAAGTATTTGTTCAAAACAGATATTTTAGCGATAAGTGCTGTTCCCCTTCATGTTTCAAGGTAGTCGTGGGAAGGCAGTGAGGGTAGAAACTATTCCACATATATAAGCACACACTGAGATTTGTTTGATAAGCTATTTCTCCACAGACAAACCAAAAGCTGATTGATTAAGCATGAATTTTTAAATTTGTTTATGATAGGTTACAGATTCTGGAAAGTAAAAAACAAAAGACTGTATATTTCTAGTGTATATGATTGCTTTATTCTCTTAAAAGTTCAGATGGCCTTCATAAATTTCATAATTGAAATGTGTTAAAAATGCATCAGATAGCTTCCCACACATTCCCAAAGTGATCTCAATTTCTCCAAGGATTTGAACTATCTGTGTACCAATGTCCTTAAATGGAATTCTCCAGCCAAGGTTCTCTGGGTTCCCTTCTTGTTTATATAAACAACTTTTCTATAATAAAAACTTCAAATTTCCTATGTCCAAAGTGGCATTCATTATTTTGCTACACAAGTCAGTTCTTACCCCTATGCTACCAAGTTAGGCATTGGTTCTCAACTGGGGGTGATTTTGCCCCCCACCCCCAAACATTTGACAATGCACAGAGACTTTTTTGTTGTTTTCACAACTTGGAGGGGGAGCTACTGGTATCTAGTGAGTAGAGGCCAGGGATGCTGCTAACTATTATATACTGCACAGGACATTTCCCCCACACCCACCTCCATGGATGACAAAGGATTATCTGGCACAAAATGTCAATAGTGTTGCAGTTCATAAACTCTGATATTTAGGGGATTTCCACCTGACGACCCAGACCAGAAATTTAAGAGGCATTCTTGATTCCTATCTAATCCCATTATATATAGACTATATGTGTGTGTGTGTGTGTGTGTGTAGCTTGATTCTCTCTCTATGT
>NW_012150841.1:7143637-7146417 GCF_000956105.1 Propithecus coquereli
CCACTCCTATGGGAATCAAAAGTCTTAGGGGATTCAAAATTCTTGAAGAACCATCTCTGTTCATGAAAAAGACTAGGAATCAGATAATATGTTATTTATCTACATTGTGAATTGCTTTTTCAGGAGTAAAATCTTGTGGTCACATTACTGTTTCTGAAGAAGAACGAACTGACATTACTTTGGTTAAGAGCCCACATGTGTTTGTTTCTGAAGAAGAACGGACTGACATTAGTTTGGTTAAGAGCCCACATGTGTTTACTTGACACTAGGGAGAAAGTTAACTGCACAAATTATCCCTCTTTAATAGTTTCATTTTAAATGTCTCTTCATAGCTACCAGACAAGTGAGTTTGATTCCCAGTAGGCATCTAGCTTTTGAGTCTTACGCTATAAATTCTTTCAGCTCAGCCATTTCATAATCAATGCCATCCAGAGAAGGCTTATCCCTGCCAATGGGGATCCTCTAAGAAGAGCAGAGTAAGTGGAGCTCAATGCTCTAATGCCTTAGAGAGTCATAAAATTCAGTGCTTGTATATTTCTATTTTATAGAAATTTCTTGTCTACCACAAACTGCAGGCTGTTGGATTAGCCAGCCCACCTTCCTGCCTGCCTTCTTTTCTCCTGGAAATATTTGTAAGAACTTACTGTGAGATGGTACATTATTAATTAATTACGTCTTAATGCGAATGTCATCAGCCATTACCTTTTCCAAGGATATTCATGGTTTAAGCATTATCTCCTCAATGCGGAATAATAAAAATGTTGTAGCTCATGCATTAAAGGACTTTCAAGCAAAAGTAAATATGATAGTTCATTTTTCTCCTGTTTTCTTCTATAAGTTTTATATTAGTTCTTACACTTAGCTCCTTGATTTCTTGTTAACAATGAAGGAATTCCTTCTAGCATTTCATCATTTAATGAGATATCTGTACTGCATTAAAAACGATATATTAATACAAAAGAATTTCCCTTGTCTTCCCTGTTTGCCCAATGGGCACCTTTGAATCCTCATCTGCTTTGATGTCTCAGCCCCTTTTAATAGGAGACTCCTCTTTCCTTTTCCTTCTAACTCTCTAGCTTTTCATTCTCTTTCATATGATTCGCCTCTTTTCCCAACTTCTATTTTCTGGGCTTTTTGTTCCTTTTCTTTCTCAACACCATAATTTATTCTATCCTCATGGTCTTAAATGTGGTTGCTTTAGGTTAATAAGTAATCATGGATATCATGGTTTGTTCTGTGCTAAAATTAGACTTCCTACTATTGGAACACTGAAATAAGGGAGAGAATATGTTTTCAAGTCAGAAAAACACCTACCCAGCCAGCTTCAAGCACTGATGACAAACACAGGAAAAGATGGATTACGAGACATCCTTCTTGAAGTAGACTTGGGCTTGACCCAGGGGTATCAGAACCCTCTAGCTCTTCACATAGTCATCTGAAAAGACAGAGCATTTCAAGAGTTTAAGCTATATATGCACACTTTATATTCTAATTTCATCAATCATAAAAGCCATCTTTCTTTCCTTGGAAAGAAATGAAGGTAGGAAATGGGTATGGGGCCAAGTTATTTTCCCAATATTGTTCTCTCCTGGGAAATGGAGCAGAAGTTAAGTTTGGAAATATAAGGAAAGGGGACTAGGATTCCTATTACAACCATTCCTGTGTTCATTATTTTCAAGTACATGTCTCTATCACAGACCTGTCCTCAAATTTCCATATATCCAATTGCCTATATGATTTTCTCCCTGACATGTATCACTGGCAGCACAGACTTGGCATGTCTAACTTTTTAGCATGTGTCCTGGTCTACATCACAATAAATGTCATCCTCACCTACCCAATTACTCAAGGCAGAAACCTAGGAATCATCTTTTATCTCTCTCTTTCTATTCTATTTGTTCTATATCCAAAATATGCATTAGTTCTATCCATTCATCTCCATCCCTACTGCCACCCGTCTAATCCAAGCAATTATCTGTCATCTGGACTATCGTAGTATCTTTCTAAATCCTTGGCTTCCTCTACCTTTACCTCCCTCCAACCCATGACCCACACAGTAGCCACAGAAAACTTTTGATAATATAAACCAGATTCGAATGAGCCCTCTGCTTAAAAAGCTTCTATGGCTTCTCATTTTCCTCAGGATAAAATATATACTCCCACCGCCATTCCTCCTCATCTCAGTAGCTTGTCTTTCCTTTTTAACCCTGTGTATAGTAATTATTTTCTTCAAATAAATATCTTCATTATATATTCTCCCCCTCCTCTACTATAGAGTAAACGCAATGAAGGCAGAAGCTATCTTCCATCTGGTTCATCAATGTCCTCAGAACTAGAAACCTATATTCCCCGGGCTGTGGGAAATAACAATCTTTGGATATATTATTTCATCTGATGCTCACAGCATCCTGATAAAGTTGCTAATATCTCCATTTTGATAAGAGGAAAATATCCTGAGATAAATAATTTGCCCAAGATCACACAGCTATTAAATGACAATCGTCGCGTTTGAACCCACGTTTG
Source organism: Propithecus coquereli (assembly GCF_000956105.1). NCBI lineage: Eukaryota > Metazoa > Chordata > Mammalia > Primates > Indriidae > Propithecus > Propithecus coquereli. Next base: position 7,146,161 of record NW_012150841.1, read on the forward strand.
TCTGGCACCAAAGCTTAAGTGCCTCACCTCTTGATCTTCTGTTCTCTGAACTGTGTAAACTGGGAACAAAGCTAAATATCTGTCAAAATGTTTTGTTTTCCCAAAGGAATTTATCCAGCAAAGGGCCAGGCTCAAAAAAAAGTCAGGAAAATAATTTTCTTCTTTATATGGAATATTTTATCAGGTCAAATAATTAAATTTTGGGGGCCTTGCATTGCACTCCTTGTGTATACAAATACCAGTCCCCTCCCCCCCGC
>NW_012150841.1:7149948-7152861 GCF_000956105.1 Propithecus coquereli
CTGGAAAGCTCAAAACTGCCTGCATCTGTACCTTTACTAGCTATTTGTTATTTTACAGCGATGTGAAATTTGCTTGAGAAGTATTTACATTTTCCTCATATAGACTGTATCTGCTTTCAGATGTAGTCCAGTTTAAATAGCAAGAATTAATCCATTGAAGATACACAATTTGGTTGAAACATCTGTTTAGTATTCTGTATGACCAACTTCATCTATTCGCCATACAAAAAACAACACAATCTTACTTATAATAAACATTTTTTTGTAACAGCAATCATGCAGCTGCAGAAAACATGGTTTATCATTAGATAATCACATCCTTGGAGGATTGGATGCACCCGACTGTATCTTATGCTTTCTATGTTGGAAATTTAATTTTTTCATAAATGTCAGAACTGTTGCCTTGCTACATATTACTTAATTAATAATTAAACCATAATTCCATCCTCATAAACTATATTTAAATCTATATGCTATATGTATGTATACATAATACAAGCAGGACTAAACATAGATAACAGAGCCTTTTGTATCTCAGATAAGTTCATTTACATTTCATACCCTAGTATTAACTTGTACTAGTTGGTACATTTACTCCCTCAGTGAAAACATGAGCTCATAAAAATGATTTAATTGAAGAAACATAGCCCAATTCTTAAAGCCCTCACAACAATATATCATCAGCCAAGATTTTTAAGAAATCAGGCAAAGAAATAAAGTGAGTCATAAGTGAAAGGTAACCAATCACTTTTGAGGTTGAACCTGAATCCTGGTAACCATTAGTGATGAGCTAGAAACATTTTGGTAACTCAGAAAAGATTGGCCATTTGTGTTGTTATAGTAGCAAGAGACATGCATTTTTTTTCCTGTATTTAAAGTTGAAAATATCTTTCACTGCTAATCCAGTATCTCCTGCAATAATGTGGTCAGATTGCTGATGGCATGAAGATCTGTGATGACTTATTATATTATGTGCAATTTAAATCACTTTTTGAGCAAGGCAGCCCTTGAATAAGTACCTCCAGGATGAATCCCTGCCACTAGGAGGCAATAGTATAGTATTGGGAGTTCTGAACTGACCAATGGGGTTTAGAGATGGACTCCTAAGGCTGCTTCGTACTGGAATTAGTTTTAGTTAGTATGAAACCAAGTAATGTATTACAACAAAGTCACTTTTCTTAACTATTCAGTACTCCTCTCTTCAGCATCTCTCATTCACTGTGGAAGAAATATACTGGTCCCAGGAGGAAGATGAGAGCCACATGGAACAGAGCCACTCCCAGCTGACACTGGCCTAAATCAATTGAGTTTCTGGCTGGCAGCAGACACATGACTTAGCCCAGACTAGATCAGCCTAAATCAGCTGACAACCAGCTAAATAAATATTTATTGTTGTGTGCCTTTGAGATTTTATGGCTGTTTGTTTTGCAGCATATTTGTGACCATAATTAATTGTCCCTTGGCTGCTTGATCTTAGTCTCCCTCTCTGACATTAGTGTAGTTTTGTTGGATAATAATAATGGTTACCATTCACTCTACGGATTGCTTACTATGTGCCAGGTGCTTTACATCTCTTTGATTCTCATATCTCTTAAATATAGCTATTATTACTCAATTTTATAGATAAGTAGAACAAAGTTCAGAGATATGAAATTCATCTAATTGTTTTCTCACTGTCTCTGCCTTGTGTTTCAATAGGCATTTCAAACATTAGTTTAAAATCTTCCCCCCACTATCTGTTAAACCCACAGACTGGTCCATCTCAGTTAATGGCAATTCTATCTTTCCAGTTACTATGGCACAAAACCTTGGGGCTGTGTTTGATTTCTCTATCATACCTTGAATCCAATTTATCAATAAATCATATTGACTCTACATTCAACATATTTACAGAATCAGACTACTTTTCACAACATCCACTGCTACCATCTTGGTTCAAACCACCATAATCTCTTGCCTGGATTATTGCATTAGTCTTTAATCTGTTCACTCCATTCATGCCTTTCTGAAGTCGATTCTCTACCTAGAATCGAGAGTAATATCCTAAAAAATGATTGCTAGATCATGTCACTCTTCCGTTAAAAATATTCCCAGAATAAAAGCCAAAGTCAATTTGCAATGGCATACAAGACCCTACACAGTAAGCTGCATGAGGACAGGGGTTATTATGTTTTGCTCACTGATATTTACACAGAGGCCTGAACAGTGCTCAACACCACAGTAGGTGCTCACTAAATATGCATTGATTGAATCCATGAAAGCAACATTTGGTGACATATTATCAGTTAGTAAATATCTGAGATACAATTTAAACTCTATTTGATTTAACTTCAATGACATGCCTTTTTTTCATCACTTACCCAGTGTTCAAAGTTTAGGTATTGAAGACTCAAGTCTTTTGGTTCTTTCTCTAATGACTTATCTGTCTTCTTCTTTCTTCTGTGCTTTAATAAATTTTGATTGGATAAAAAATAGATTGGTGGTTGTGGTGGTGACAGGGGGTGGTTTGCTAAGGTGTTTTGTTTATGTGACGTTAGTGAAGAGTGTGACTATTGCTTCCTCTCTTAGTGGCAAAAATGAAATTATTAATATAAGGTACGATGGAAGGAGTAGAAGGGACTATACAGGGGAGCCTGCCTTTCTTCTTCGACAGTGATTTTTCTGTGACTTTAAGATTTTTTCATTCTACAGCCTGAAAGCAGTGTTCTCTAAGCTTGTGACAGAATGTATCACAGCATTCCACCAGAAAATAGCAGATCTACTTATCTTTCAATATTTCTTCTTATTCTGTCAATTCTAGAGATGGAAAACCATTCCTTTTGTAATAAGCCATCATGATTTGGAGATCATTATTAAAATGCCTCATGTCCTTCTTTTCTTTAGGTTTAAATAATGTCAAATCATTTAACCTTT
>NW_012150841.1:7152911-7154451 GCF_000956105.1 Propithecus coquereli
TGTGTGTGTGTGTGTGTGTGTGTGTAGCTTGATTCTCTCTCTATGTATAGGCCAATCCACCAAGAAGAAATTTTCTATCTACCTCTTCTCTACTTTCCATTACCATTTCAAGCCAAAAATAACTTTTGACTCAAACTTCTATAATTTCTTCTGAACTGGTCTTCATAATTTGCTCCTTCTAATCCACTCCTTTTTATTTCAGAATTACTTTCCTAAAATGCAAGAAGGGGGATATACCTATTCTATTTGTAATATTTCAAGATTGAACTAAAACTGCCTAGGACAGACTAGAAAGCTCTTCATCATTAGAAACCACTAGTCTACGTCTTCAGGACTATCTCTGGCCAAAACTCTATTTGATCTTTAAGCCCTAGGCATGTTGAAAGACCTGCCATGCTTGAGATCTCTCCCTTTGCTTCCTTCCCCTTGCTTCCCCTTCTCTTCCCCTTGCTTTCTCAAGCCTGTGTGCCTTTGGCACTCTGGGCCTTCTGATTGAAATGCTCTTCCAACAACCTCCATGTCATGCCCAACAATTCGTGTGCATCCTTTTAAGGCCCTGCTCAGGCATTACCTGTGTGTGAAGCTTTCTCTGACTCTTGTGTTTGGATTAAGTGTTCATCCTCTGTAATTTCCTCTATAATGCTATTTATAAAAAATATATTGATGTCCTAGATCATGAGTTTCCTTAAGGCAGGGCCATGCTTTAGGTGTCCCTCGTACATAGCCATGTCTGGAACATGGTAATTATACTTAAGAACTGTTGTTAAAAGATTAAAGTCAAACTAAAATTTACAGAATATTGCCTAATAAATTAAAAAAAATATATGGCTATTGTCAGAGTGCCAGCAGGAAACAGAAGAAACACTAAGATTAAATAATTTGAAGATAATGTAATAAAGGAAATCTTTGCATAGGGGTAGGCACCAGGAGAGAAAGTACAGTGAATTGCGGAGGTATTGCCGCCATGGCCTAAAAGAGCAAGGAGTGGGGGAGTGTTACTGTAATCTAGGGAGGCAGGGGAAGAGAGAGAGAAAGAGAAAGAGAAAGAGTGAGAGAAAATGATCAGGCTTCCAGACAGTAGCTGCAGAACTCCTTCTGGGACTTGTTTTGGCCAAACCCCTCCACAAGCAAGAAGGCAAGGCGGGGGCGTGTTCATGTAGTGCATACAGATCAGCCTCCATGGACCAAAAGCAGAACGGAGAAGGGTGGAAAGTAGATCTGGATGGCGTGAATGGAAAATATCCAGCATGATGATGTAATGGAAAGAAGTGTGGGTTTTGAAATCTGACAGAAGTTAGTTTCAAATCCAAGTGTTTCTATTTTCTAGTTGTGTGACAACGGGTAAGATGCTTTATGTGTCTGGACATTAGTTCGTAGTAATGGCAAAAACAGCTTTTCAGGATTATGATTAAAGTGAAATGAGGTAGTACATATGCATGTCTTATCAATTGTTTAGCATATAGTGGGACTACTGAGACCAAGATTAAGATTTCAGGATTATTTTTTTTTTATAGAAAGTTAGATTTATTCTGTACTAAGT
>NW_012150841.1:7154697-7156361 GCF_000956105.1 Propithecus coquereli
ATACAGTGGAAATGGCAGGAAAATATAAGAATGATAGGAGGAAATAATTCTAGTTGTTAGGCACATATAAACAGTAGGAAGGGCAATACTTTTAAAACTGAAATCTCTACACTCAAAGATAATATAGAGCAGTAAAAGCTAAGAGAAGACGGTATTCGAGAGAATTATGGACAAAGACAGATCTCCCTCTATATCATTTGAAGCAAGAAAGAAGAATCACATAGAGTATATAATGTTGTTAGAGCTATAATGTATACTCTATTTCAGAAGAAGAATTGATTTGTATCATAGCTCCTGAAACTAAAGGTTTATTGTGTAAGAATTTCACATTTTTGAAGCTGGGCCTCTGCTATGGACTGAATGTGTTCCCCCACCCCTCCACCCAAATTCATAAGTTAAAACCCTAATCCCAACCATGATGGTATTTGGATTTAGGTGTTTGAGGAAGTAATGAGGCCATGAGGGTAGAGCACTCATGATGGAATTAGTGCCCTAATAAGAAGAGACGTGAGAGAGATGATCTCTTTTTCCACCATGTGAGGACACAGTAAGAAGATATCCATCTGCAAACCAGAAAGATGGCCCTCACCAAGAACAAAGTCAGCTGGCACCTTGATCTTGGACTTCTCAGCCTTCAGGTCTGTGAGGAATAAATTTTTGTTGTTTAAGCCAACCAGTCTATCATATTTTTGTTATAATAGCCTGAACTAAGATAGCTTTGATAAGAATTTTTGCTCCTTAAGAACAGACATCACATCTTTCCATTAATTAATCATCAGACATCTACTGAATACTTTCTACATGTAAGGTTCTACAGGAGACACTGGCACTAATTAGGGTGGAAAATACTTCTCCTCTTGAGAAGTTTACAGTCTTCTAGAGAGGATAACTTGAACAAATTGTCCGTTGGTTTTTAGAATAATATTCTTTTTTAGTTCCCACCCCCCCAACTCTCTAGATACTTTTTGTTGTTCTCCTTTTTTGGGACCCTCTTCTTCTGTCTTTCTCTTAGTGTTGACATTTCCCAGTTTCCATAAAAGTCTCCATTTGCATGATCCCATCTCTTAACCCAGCTTCACTTAATTACCTGTGTAATGATGACATTAAAAATCTTATTTCTAAACTGAACACATATTCCATAAAATCCAGTCCTATATAACCAGAGCAACCTTATAATTTATTAACAAAACTGGAACATTTGGGGGGAGTGAAAGGTCATACTATTAATAATGTTTCTAGGGGCAGTAATCATAAATAAGAACTGTCCTAGGCAAATTTGTAAATATGGTTACCCTATGTATATCTAACAGCCTATTGGATAGCTCTGCTTGGGTGTCTTTTAGGACCTAAATTATGGTGGGCTTTGAGAACTCAACTTCTTTCCCTCCTGTATCTACTTGTCCTGCATTCTCTTCCTGAAAACAATCATCTCCTTTAATTGCCCAAGCCAGAAATACAATCAGTACCCCTAACCCCTCCTAATCCCTTACCTTCTGCTCCATAGGTCACCAAATTCCGTCAACATGTTTTCCTTAATAATGACTTCTAAATCTATCTACTGCCTCCATTGTCTCTATACTGCTCTTGCTTTATTTGAGTCTCCCAATTTCTCACCTGGATTAGGAAATAGCCAACTAAAGCAGTTATAGACCTTCTTTCCTGAC
>NW_012150841.1:7156411-7157499 GCF_000956105.1 Propithecus coquereli
ATGGGAGTTGCTACAAAGTCACACTGCAAAGAATATAAATATAGATAAGGGTAACATATTTTAAACATTTTTGCAATCAATCTACTATGCAGGTATTGGGGGAGAAGCATAAGGTTTGTCTGAAAACCCCTGTCCTTGGTCACCTCTCTCTAACGTACTTTAGTCCACCAGGTTGTTGCACATTAAGCTCTTTGCTTAGATCCACAACTTCCTATGAGGGTCTTTGATCATGATGGCTACATACTCTGTGGTCTCATCATCCTGAAACCAGATTCCTTTGGGTGTCCATTTTATCTCTTAGTCAATTTTGAGCTACTCTTTCACTACATCTATTAACTTCATACTTGTTGCCACATAACACACTAAAGATTTTACTGAGTTATCTCATTTTGTCTGTCTCTGCTAATTAGAATGTGATCTATTTGAGAGAGTGATTTTTGCCTATTTTAATTATTGCTATACCCCCAGCATCCAGACCAGTGACTGGAACATGATAAGCCCCCAGAGAAGTTAGTTGAATGAATAAATGATTAAATGAGAGGATTCTGTGAGTTCTCCCCCTGCCCAGGTGCATCTGCCTACACGTTTCCTCATTTTCTGATTCTCTACTACTCAAGTCTCAGACTGTTGAGTCTTAATACACATGATAAGTCTCTATAATAAAAAAAATCAAAAACAAAACAATTTGTCTCTCTCCCAAATTCATGGCTCTTGAGATTGAAAACCATGACTTATAGAAATATTGTCTCTGCTATTTGTCTATTTTAATTTTTATTTCCTTCAGAAGCTCAATTGACTTATTGACTGTGTTCATCCTCCCCTTGAAGATACTAAATGGTCAAGAGAAGAGTAATTGGCTCAAGGAAACTTATAAGAGGAAAAAAAACCTCAATTGATATCTCAAAATATTATCCTGCTTCACAAGTTAAAACTTTGCCATTTCCAGCTGATTCCAATTATGGTGATTACTCAGAAGACTGAAAATTTAGCTGAGCCATGCAATTTCATTGAATTAATTTTGCTTTTCAGAATCTAAGGTAGAAATATTATGTCTAAATTAATTTGTAATGGATAAGATTACACTAAGT
>NW_012150841.1:7157549-7159201 GCF_000956105.1 Propithecus coquereli
TTTAATTTAATAATTTGAATTGAGGAATTGAGTTTATAATTTAATTTAATATATTTAATTTAAATATAAATAGCCATATGTGGGTAGTGGCTACCATAATGGACAGTGGAGAACTAAAGTACTGAATTATAAGCATGTCAGTGAACAATCTTGACCAGACATTTTTATTTAGAACTCACATGTACCTTCCTGGCAAAAGTTTTTTATAATTATTTAGAGTCTCTTTGTTGACATGAGCAATGTATGGGGCATGTGATTAGTGAGGGAGAGAGTCTCAGAGTATTTGGGAAAATAAATAGATAAAGGAAGACAGGTTAACTGGACTCTGGAGTGACCTTCTAATTACAGAAGATAAGGATTTAGTTATAAACGGTATTTTAACGTTACAGACTACCAAGCTGTGTAGCATTCTACAAAGACATATTTTATCATCTTGAGTTCTAGAGATAGTGGGTTTTTGACCTGAGGGATGATGAGATACCAAGGGCTGCTCTTGACATTTCATTTTCATAAGTTTTTCAGGGTCCAGTGGGAAAGGCAAGGAAATGAAACCTGCTTTTGTCAAGTTCCTTGTTTTCCAGGTTTGGACCTTGCTAGAAAAAGAGGTTGTACTTCCCATGACAACACTGAGAGGGAATTTTCACATTTTCCTTTCAGAAGCTACCCATTGTACACAGAAGGAATACTCTCATTTTTTAAAATTAAATAATGCACTATGGAAACAAGAGTTACAGATTTCTTGAAATAATTATCTTTTTGATTCAGAAACCATTAAGTATACCAGGTGCTGTGGTCTCTGAAGGACATGGCTGCCTAATGACAACATTAATTTCTCTAGAGCAGCTGCCTCACTAGTATAAGTGAAATTATTTTAGCAGAAGTATAACGAGTTTACAATTTGCAATTGCATCTCAGAGATGTGTATGTGTGTGTGTGTGTGAGTGTGTGACTTTCTTTCATATTGAACTTGTTAGTTCACAAACCCCATGTCTACCAATCAAAAGTATAGGTTATTAAGTATGAAATGTCCAATTTCCTTAAATAATAAGTTTGACAATTGATATCTCTGACATTTCATTTTGACATTTCTTGTTTTATTTTTATTGTGAAGGTACATCCTCAGTCTTTCAAATGCACATTTTGACTTGTGATTATCTTCCAAATTTTTTTAGAGCAATTTTTGTGAAACCATGGATAAGTCAAAAATTCGTGTTATTTTCGAATGTGAGTTCTAACATGGAACCAATGTAGTGCAGACAGATCAAAATATCATCGGAGTGTTTGGGAAGGATGTGGCTAATGAACACATAGTACGCTGATGGTTTGAGAAGTTCATTCTGGTGATTTTAATTTTGAAAAGGAGTGATGTGGGTGACCTGAGACCAAGGTGGATAGTGATGAGCTGAAAGCTGTAGTGGAAGCAAATGCATCTCAACCTATGCATGAATTAGCAGCAAGGTTTGATGTTACTATTCCAACAATATCGGACCAAGGTGAAGAAGCTGTATAGATGGGTACCACGTGAATTAAACGAGCGTTAGAAGAGAAATTGTCTCAAAGCTTGCCTTTCTTTGCTGTCACAACATTAAGGCAAACCATTTCTATGCCATACTATTATGTGTGATGAAATGGATTCTTTTTGACAATGCAAG
>NW_012150841.1:7171351-7173574 GCF_000956105.1 Propithecus coquereli
GTGTGCTTGCTATAAGAGTCAGAAATCATGGTCACTTTTATAGGCTGGTTTTACATTTTTATAGACTGCTTAATGCCTATATTTCTGGAATTCAATAGTATCTTCTTTTTCTCTTATAAAAATGAGGGTGAGAATGGGTGTCTGCCTCATTCAGCAAGATTCTGCTTAATAAGGCGTGCTTGTAATGTTAGAAAATATGCCAACTATGAACCAGAATGCATGTAAGTTGAGCAAGAGTCCTAATGAGCTCTGTAGGGGCAATTGCACTTTAGAATTCCAAATAAGGAGAAGCTAATTGTCAGCCAAATTTACAGTCAAAGGAGAAGGATCGGTGACTATATTAATGTGGAGATTGGGAGCTATATTGCATATTCGGATGAAAACATAATGTGTTCTCACGTAATACTTATTGATTGAGACTACTTTATAACAGGGACTTCTGCCTAGAATTGAGCGGGGGGCATTCTTTGTCAAATTGCAAAGCAAGTGGACAAATGAGGGCAAGAACTTCATCTACTTTACCACTGTAAATTGTTCCCCATCACTAAGAACAGAGTCTGGCATATAATAGACACTCAATAAATAGTTAAAAAGAAATGAACAAATAATTTTGTTTTTTAAAAATGCATTGGAGTAGCTATTGGATTTTCGAGTATGCTATCATATTTAATAATCTTCTAAGGAAAAGAAGTACTTTCATTTCTTAAAATAATATCTGTTCAGCTCTCCAGTGAAATATTGTGTGGAGAAAATGGAATAGTTGAGAATTTTGGAGGGGCTAATGAGCCTTGCTGGTATTATTGAAGAAGAAGTTTTTATAGTTTTAAATGATGTGAAGTTGGAGCCAGACTACTTCTACAAGACATAGAGGTTAAAACAGCCAGCAGTTTTTCAACTTTTGGCCAAAGCATTGCATTTCCATCCAACCATAGTTCAAGCCCCTTTCAGCATCCATCTCCCCACACAGTGCCCTTCAATTGTTAGCCTCTGAAGGGCTATATTTTGGGAAAAAATAATATTTTTCATTTTCCTCAATGTAACATATAAACCATACAAATACACCATATTTTTATGAAATTGCTACAGAACCGAGAAAATTGGTATGGACTGAGGCAAGGGACTAATTCTGACACTTCCTTTTAGGAAATGGGAGTAGTTTTTTGTTAGCCTATATGGAGTTGTAGGTAAGCTGCTGAATGTTGCAGGTTGCAGAGTCACTTTACCTCTAAGGATTTTTAAACAATAAATGTCTACCTTAATGGATATCATTGCAAGTTTTTTATCCCGATGAGAATGTGTTGTCAATTCAAGTGAGTGGGTTTTCTGTACGTGCTTCATTGGGGACTTAAATCCCTTTAAACTAATAATTACACATGCTCATTAAATATGTGAAATATGTCAGTTAGCAGTTTGATATGGAATGTTGGATTGTAGAATTAAGAAAATCAGATTAGTTATTTGAATGACGGAAAGAAGAAAAGTAAGGGGTGTGGCTTGCTGAGTTACCATGGTAATGTCATTTGACTTCCTTGGCTCCTGGTTTGTTATTCAATCTTTGAAATCCCTATATCTCTAACTAGCTGTAGCACTGTAAGCAGTTTATCCTTGCAGTGAGAAGAGGAAAGATGGAAAATGGCTTTTTAGAAAGAATTATCAATCCACTTAAAAAAATAAAGAGATTAAAGACCAGTGAACAGGAGGAAAAAAAAAAACGCATATTCTCTTTTTGGAGGAAATTTGAAAGACTATAAAATAATCAAAGGGGTTAATTCCTTGGGTCCTGTTAAGCTGTGAGATGTTTCGTTTGGATCTCAGTGATGGTTGAATTCCACTAAAATTTCTTTGAAATGAGTGTTGGGTAATTAAATATGCTACTGTTACATGTTTCCAATGGGAAAGTCATCAGAAGGGGAGAGATCATGGGAAAGAAAGTTGGAGAGAGAATAGAAATAGAAGATAAAATCCAAACAAGTTCACATCAAAATGAAAAGAGCTCGTTTTTTAGGGCAACATAAATTCTTAAAGCACTTTAAGTACAACACAGGGCAACTAGTTACTTTGTAATTATAAATTCGTTTTGGCCAGGGAAATGAAGTGTTATTATGGAGATCTTTTCTGCTCAGCAAGTAGAGTTGAAATGTAGGAAAACAGCAATGAAAGAAGCTCATGCTGTGTGTGGGGCTGAAGTACTGACATTACTGAGCACCATGGGCCCCGTGGGCT
>NW_012150841.1:7174293-7181874 GCF_000956105.1 Propithecus coquereli
CTAGTCATTTCAGGTGCGCTTATCTGGTTGATGAACACAGGCTTTGCTCTTATAGGACCACCAAATAAGATCCAATACAAATTAAATGGGAGTACAACCCGGTTGTGGCATCTTTCTCTCCCTCATTTACAATAAAATGTGGTGGTGGTTGTGAATTTAATTTGGGGATTCAAAAAAACTGGTGTTGGAGGCCCATAACTTCTACCAACTAGTTATGTTTCTCAACTGAAAAAGTAGAGATAATACAGTCATAAGATTGTTATGGGCGGGGGAAGGAGATAATAAATATAAAGAGCTCTATAGAGTACTTGACACATAATAAATTTTCAATGGATATTAACTATTGTTATTGCCAAGGCTAATTTGACAAGCCAGACAGGGAGTTAACACTTCCCTTAGGTTCCCTCCACTGTTCCATATGTATGTGCTTCTCCAATTTGGGTCAAATTAGAAGTTCTTCCTTGTTAGAAACCTCATTAAGGGCACCAAGGGACGGATACTTTGTCCATTGTTTCAGAGGGCAAAATTAAATACAGAGTGGCTTGGTAGAGTTAGTTTGGAGATGTGGATACCTCTTCCTCATTCTACCCGATGGTGTAATTTTGGTGGTCCATGTCATGTCCCTACTGTTTCTTTCACTGTGGCTGGTAGTGCAATGCGGAGGATGTGCAGTGCTGTCATACTTCAACAATAATTGTGTAGCAGACTAATATTTTTGAAATGTCAACCGATGCATCTTTCCCTTGTATTTCCTCCTATTCTTATACTTTCTTGTGTTTGGACAGTTAGGTTAAATGACTGACTGTATTCATAGCACAAAGCAGCAGTCCATTCATGGTGTTTGGATTCCAAAAACTTAAGTCTTGGAGGGGATGCAAAAATCCAGGGCATAAACAATCATTTTGGAAAAATTATTACTAGAAAGACATAGAGTTAATCTTGTCACCCCTCAAGATTAGACAGATGCCCAAAATGAGGCAGGGAGAGTCAGAGGGGTGACAAAATAAGCATAGTTTTGGGTTTCCCAGGGCAGGCACCTTGGGATCTACTGATACCCACCTTCCACTAAAATCCCAGGTAGAATCCAAGGACAGAGGACATGTATAGTTCATGCCTATCTCTTCCCTTTCCTGGTAAGAACACAGGAAAGCATGAGACATGACTGTGAAATAAGGGTGGTGGGTTTGAGACCCTGTCTGAAAGTTTCCTAGTGATCAATGCAGGATATGAGAAGCAGAATATGCTCCATGCCCCTAGCAGTGGTATGAGCCTGGTGCAGATAGCTGATGCATCTGAAGAGGTCTTGTGGTTGAAACAAGGGGTTCGAATAGTGACCTGTGTGGACAAACCACAATAAAAATGGATGGCAATGTGAATGTCACAGTGAAAATCATGCAAGAGTATTCCAGCCACTCCAATACCTTGTCACTGTGCAGGCCACTTACCTTTGGGGAGTTGCCTGGCACTTTAATTTCTATCCAGTGGCAGACTGGGAACTCAAAATATAATATAGGTTAGATATAGAAATGCCTGTTTGTGGATTGAGATTGATGCCTGCTCAAGTATAAATATAGTTTGGGGACCTAAGCACCAAAGGGCATGTCATAAATAGAGCTGGACATGCAAGCTGATTTAGATTTATTCCAGGGCAGGGGTGGAGGCAATGACAAAACAAGTGGCAGAGAATTGTCATTAGTGTGAGCACATCCACTCCAGGTATGTGTGTGAGAGAAGATAGATCTGTCTTAGTGGCTTTGGTTCATTTAAAAGGCAGATGAAGATAGGTACATCCTGGCCTGTGTTACCAAGAAAAATATGAGAGGTAATGGAGCTCTGCCACAAACCAGATGAGAGCTGGGCTCTGCACTTTTTGAGCCGGGTTCTTAGAAGGTGTGTGTGGAGATGGCATTGATATTAATGAGACTACTAAGGTGCTACAAGCTTGCAGCATTGTTCTGAAGGGATACCCTAATTTGGAATAGTATTTTTCCAATCTGACTGATGACAAAAATCCCCTGGGAAATTCTTAAAAATATCCATTCATGGGCTTGACCCCAGCCTACTGCATCAGTATCTCTAGGAGAGGGGCTTCAGAGTTACATTTTGTCATAAGCATGTCAGATGACTCTTAAGATAAAGTAAAGATAGGTTAAGTATAATTTGGCCTTACATACAAAATATTTCCTAGCATATCAGAATGAGTAACAGTTTGGAGTAGGGCCTAAGAAAATAGCTCTGGAAAAGATTGAGTCTGAACCTGTGCCTGAGTTCTGTCTCCTATAAAATGGGGCCAGTAAACTCTTCCTCTTGAGGTTATTGTGGAAAGCCCTAGATAGGCACCTGCCACATGATAGGCACTTAATAAATGTTGGCTCTCATTATGATTCTTTTCAAACACTCCACCATGAATGAAAAGATGAGGGCACACTCATTGAAAAGTAGCAATGGCTAGCATTTCCTATAGGTTCTTTATCATTTTTAAATGTATGACCTTATCTAATATTCATAACTTTGAGACATAGGCCTTGGGAAACACATTTAACCAGGAAATTCAGTTTCATAAGAGTTAGGCAGCTCATCTAAAGTACCCGCCTAGAAGCCCTAGAGTGCATCTTTCTGCTTGGAGTAATAGCATAGTGGTAACAAGTGCTGAGTTGCCCTTTTCCAACTTTTATGTTCATAGGAATGACCTGGGGATCTTGATAAAGTACAGATTCTGATTCAGTAGGTCTGATATTCTGCATTTCTAGCGACTTCCAGGTGATGCCGATATTATTGTCCTGCAGACCACACTCTTAGGAGCAAAGCATTCCTATAAGATCATCCTAAGGTTTCTAAAGTGTATGCAGTGTACCAGCAGCAGTTATGCTTATGAGGACTTCCTAAAGTGCAGTAGATCTTTGCTTCCTGGAAGCAAATACAAATGATCCTTTGAGACAATGTAGTCTCAGTGAAGTATTATCCATTTGGTGGAAGAAAGATCAGCTTGTTCTAATTAAGCAAGTTGAATGCTGCTGCATGCTCCATGTGTGATTTTCCAATGTTAGGAGCACCACTAAAGTACAGAAATATTCATGTAGCACAATAACTACACTAGATATAATTTAATATCACAAGCAAGAAGGCATTTTAGGGTCTCGTAGATATGCTGCAATCATTACCCTGGCAAAAAGAAGCAAAGCTGGTTAATAGAGATGTCTGATTGATAGAATGCCACATACACCAGCTTTCAGGATACTTTTGGTGATAATATCCAGATGAACTCAGAGAGATAACACACCAGAAATACATGGACCAATAATATTCCATTATCAGTCTTTAACCATCCAGTTAGATTCATAGTTTATCTCTTCTCTGTCGTAGAAGCCAAATGAACAAGCACAAGCTATTACCTTCATCTGTATTTGAAAGGGTGTGTGGCATAGAGATTTACTGGGTATCTGCTAGAGTATCAATCATATTAAAAATAAATGCTCAACTACACACACTTTAAGAAAGTGTACTGGAAAAGAAATCAAACTGTAGGGGTGTTTATGTATGTTAAAGCCTTCACATATACAGGAAAATACATCCGAGTGTGGGAGAATCGAACTATAGTTCATTGGCCTTTAATAAAGTTATATAGCTCTAATCCTTAGGTGGATATAAGAAAATCTGAAGTGCTTGATTCAGATAGACACCAGGTAAAATGAAAAAAAAAGAAAAACTTAGAACGCAAGGAAAGGTAATGCTACACAAGCTTTATCAAATCCTCCTTACCAACACTATAATTCTCAATAAAGCGCAACACAACAGTTTGAAATAAAACAGGGACATGACAAGACAATAACTCTTGGAGCATTAGAATAAGGTATAATAAATTTTCTTTCTCCTCTTAATGCTCCCACTGGGATTCTCCCCAAGCACCTGAGAGAGCCAAAGAGGTAATGTAATTTATTCTCACGTGTACAAGGACTGATTTTCTTTCCTGCCTTTTGTGGTCTCTTAAACCAGCCAGCATTGTGGTTACTGAACTTCTCTTTTAACACCTTAACTGTGAGTGAGAAGGGAAGTGTGTTACCTATGGCAGCCATAGTGCTGTGTAACAAGCAGTCACAAAATCTCCCTGGCAAACAACAAATTAATACGCATTTATTTCACTCATGAGTCTGGCGATTGACTGGGAGTAAACTGGTCTAGATCAAGCTCAGCTAGGGTGGCTGCATGTACCTTACATCCTTCTCCTGGGACTTAAGGTGATGCAGATGTGCAAGTGGGCAAGTGGAAACACACATAAGCTTTCTTGATGTGCAAGTTTGGAAATGGCACACCGTCATGTCTGTCCTGTTCTATTGGTCAAAAGCAAGTAACATTGACTGCACCCAAAGTCAGTGGGTGGGGAAATATACTCCAACTCTTTATGAGGAGGAACTGCACAGTTACAGTGCCTGAATACAGCAGTGGGGATGGTTTGGGTTGCTAATGTAACATATCTTGGGAGAGACAAAGACTTGAAACTTAGATCAATTTTAAGTGAAAATGAGTTGCGCAGGAAGAAGAGAAGACAAAGATGAATAAAATTGCCAGTAAAATATAGGATGCTTGGTTAAATGTGAATTTCAGATAAACAATAACTTTATTACAGTATAAGTATGTCTCATGCAGTATTTGGTGATTGGCTGGTAGTAAACTTGTCTATGATATATTTGGGACATATTATACTAAATAATTATTCTTTATTTATCTGTAATTCAAATCTAATTCAGTGTAGGACTAAGGTCCCTATTCCCTTGCTGACTGTCAGCAGGGACCACTTTTCAGCTCTAGAGACCACACACATTCCTTGCCATGTGGCCCCTTCCATCCTCAAGGCAGCAAGGACACTTCAGATCTCTGACTTCCTCTTTTGCAGCCAGTCAAGGAAAACTCTCTGCTCTTAAAGGGCTCTTGGGATTATGTCAGGCCCACCCCAATGCTCTCTGTATCTTAAAGTCAACTTACTGCAAAATTCCTTCACAGCAGTGCCTAGATTAGTGTTTGATTGAAGAACTGGGAGAAAATGAGTGTATACTAGGGCTAGGAATCTTAGATCAACATCTTAGAATTCTGCCTACTACACTGATCATGCCCTTCACAGCCTCTACCCTAGGAGGCTCTTCTTCCATCCCCCAAACCCAGGTATTCCATTTAGCCATTTAGCAAGAACTTTCTCAGAAATGATAATTTCTTTCTTCATAACCTTTATTTCCCAGGGATAGTTTCAAGGCCCCTTACAACTAATCCCCTGGATTAACCTGTCCCAGATGCAACTCTGCCCCACCATTTATTGACTGTCTATGTGGTTTGCTTAGTAATTTTCTTTGGTGAGCTTCTTTATTCCACTTGATATTATATGTATCTTCAATAATAGGCAAGAAGAATATTTTAGTTATTTTTTGTCCATCTCTCCCACTTTCCCATAGCAAAGGAGCTCACAATTCATTTTTTCCAGTTGATTCGTGAAATATACTTTTTCTCTAATTGTGTGTCATTTCCAGCATATAATATATGTTAAAAAAAATCCACAATGACATGAGCTACCCACATAATGTTGCTGGTGGAAGAGAGGTTTACTGCCCTTATGTAGTTGCTGCTTAATGTCAGAAATTGGTTCCATATTAATTTATTATGTGATGATTAACAGCTGATAATTATTTGCAGGCTTTTCATTTTGCTGCATGCATGTAGATAATCTATTTTTCCTCAGGACTAATTATTTCCCATTTCATTTATTCCAGAAGATGGCGCTGCTGCTGCTTCTGCAGGAAAAGCACGTCATAAAATAGGAAAAGGAAAGCCTCAGTAGGATATTTTAGCATTTCATAATAATATACCAAGCATCCATATTGGCAAAAATATATTCAAAACCTGACATTTTAAAATACTACATTATTTTCCTCTTTATGTTGAGTGTTTAGTTTTATAAAAGAAATAATTACAACTCACATTCATTAAAAGAAGTATGTTGAGGCAGAAGTAGAGACTCTCTGTTCTGAACTGTTGTCAGGATCAGGACTCAGTTGGTGACTGAATTGAATAGTTATTCCTTTAACCATGGCAGTGATGTCTGATATTAGACACACAGGCACGATACAGGCCTTCTTAACTGTGTCTCCTTTGAACAATAATATCACCAATGGTGCTCCCTTAAAGCATGAACCATACACATTGCCATTAAGAGAAACTTGAGATCTTGCTCTCAAATTATTTACCTTTTAAAGAGTTTTTTGAAAAACTACGTTAATATTTGTGAAATATTCAATAAGTGTAAGAGGTTGAACACTCTTTTATGTATGGAAACCTCATATCAAAATTTAAAATTTGGTATTCAGCTATTTAGGTGCTGAATGTCTTACCAATGGATCAAATGGTATTAACTAGTACTGTAATATTCTTCCATTGTTTTCCTTTCACTTGAGGCAATAAAAAAGCAGAACTCAGGGAATTAGGGACTAAAAGTTTACTAGCAACATAAAGTCAAGGAAAAAATAGTTATTTTCCTAAAATAAGAAGCTTGGAAACAAATAAGTGACATTGAACACTTCAGGAAGGTAACTTTCATAATAAGCTCTGTGGGGTAATGTAAGTCATTGCTTTATCTCCAGTACCCAGAGCAGTTCCTGGCATATATTGGGTATTCAATGAATATTTGCTTAATAAATATTATGTGCCTGAGAGTGAAGTGCTGTTAATATATTATCTTATTTTATCCTCACAAAGAAAATATCATGTTATTATCCACATTTTACAGATTAGAAAACCAAGGCTTAGAGAGGTTAAGTAAATTTCACAAAGTTATAAAAAGTTAGTAACAGAGTTGTGACTCAAATCTAGGCAGTCTGTCTCCCAAGTTTGAGCTCTTTTATGTCTCCATTTTATAGATAGTATAAATGTTACAGAATGTTCATGTAATGTTTTGAAGGTCACAATACTAGAATATGGTAGGGCTAGGGTTCAAATCCAATTTTGATTGATCATAAGTTGTTATTTTTAATCACTAAGGTAACGGCGGTGAACCAAGTATGTGGCTGATTGTTATTTTTTCTTTTAAAAAAATTATGGCATAAAACACATAACATAAAATATACCATTGCAACAACCATTTGTAAGTGTACAGTTCAGTAATGTTAAGTGTAGTCACATTGTTGCACTAAAGATCTCTCTTTTTCATCTTAAAACAAACCTGACACTCTATGTCCACTGAGCATCAACTCCTCGTCCCCTCACACTGTCTGTTAACCACCATTCTACTTTCTGTTTCTGTGAGTTTAACCTCTTTAGATACTTCATATAAGTGGAATAACATAGGATTTTTCTTTTTGTGACTGGCTTATTTCACTTAGCATAATGTCCTCAATGTTCATCCATGTTACAGCATGTGAAAGGATTTTCTTATTTTTTAAGGTTGAATAATATTCCATTGTATGTATATACCACATTTTAAAAGTCCATTCATCTATCAATGGACATTTGAGTTGCTTCCACCTCTTGGCTATTATGAATAATGCTTCTATAAACATGGGTGTGCAAATGTCTCTTTGAAATACTGTTTTGAATTCTTTT
>NW_012150841.1:7182237-7183401 GCF_000956105.1 Propithecus coquereli
GTGGAAGTGGGCCATCATAAAGGTCTTGATCCTCGTCGTCTTCACGTTGAGTATTCTGAGGAGGAGGAGGAAGAAGAGGAGGGGTTGGTCTTGCTGTCTCAGGGATGGCAGAGGTGGAAGAGGAGGAGGAGGTGGAAGAAGAGACAGGAGAAGCAGGCACACTCAGTAAAACTTTATAGAAATACTGTACATCATAATTTCTGTCTGAGTTTTTTTTTGTTTGTTTTTTTCATTTCTCAAAAAATGTTGCTATATGGCACCAATCCTTCTTCCACCATTTGCCTTAGTTTCAGTGCCTATATCATAGAAGGGTCCACGTTGTAAAAGAAGTCAAAAGCAGTCTTGAATATCAGAACCATTCTACCAGATTGTCTAATGTCAAATTTGTTTTCTGGCACTTCTTATACATCTTTTTCCTCATCATCTGGCACTAGTTCAGAAGCACTCATCTCCATCAAGTTCTCTTCTTTTAATTCCCCTGGTGTGGTGTCTTAGCATTTGAACTTCTCCAAGATCTATATCATGAAACCCTTCATCCCTCACGTTTTTTGCCATATCTACAATCTCTTTCATGATTTCCTTAATTGGCTCTGTCATCAATCCTTTGAAGTTATGCACAACATCTGGACACAGTTTTCTACAGCAGCAATTTATTGTTTGGGGCTTGATGGTTTTCATGGCTTATTCTGTAAAAGCCATGGCATTTTTAAATGGTGTAATCCTTCCAGAGTTTCATGATGTTCTATCTGGGTTCTCTTCCGTAGCATTGACAATGTTTCCATAGAGTATTGTGTGTAATGAGCCTTTGAAGTTTCTTATGACCCCCCCTGATCTAGAGGCTGAATTAGAGACACTGTATTTGGGGGAAAGTAGGCCTCTTTGATGCCTTTAGTGTTGAACTCATGTGGTTCTGGGTGGCCAGGAGCATTGTGCAACATCAAAAGAACTTTTAAAGGCAGTCCTTTACCTGCATGGTACTTCCTGACTTCAGGGACAAAGCATCAATGGAAATAATCCAGAAAAAGGGCTCTCCTTGTCCAGGCTTGATTTTTATTTTATATTGGGGATTAGTTGTTTGTGGTATGTGAAAATATTTTTTGTTAATTTGCAATTTATCTTTCAATTTGTTTATGCTTTTTTGCAAGAAATTTTTTATTTTGATTT
>NW_012150841.1:7184361-7187041 GCF_000956105.1 Propithecus coquereli
GTATGTATATACCCATCCCTCCTCCCGCCTCTCATCTGCCCAACGCCCGATGAATGTTATTCCTATATGTGCACTTAGGTGTTGATCAGTTAAAACCAATTTGATGGTGAGTACATGTGGTGCTTATTTTTCCATTCCTGGGATACTTCACTTAGTAGAATGCGTTCCAGCTCTATCCAGGATAATACAAGAGGTGCTAGATTACCATTGTTTCTTATAGCTGAATAGTACTCCATGGTATACATATACCACATATAAAAGCCATCTTAACAATTGAGAAAAGAAGATAATCACCTTAGTTTTGGATTCCTTTGAAAGCATGACTTTAAATGTGAATTCTGTCCCTTACAAACTGTTTTCTTTGGGAAAGTTATTTAACTTCCTAAACTATGGTTACCTCATTGGTAAGTTGGGAGTATTAATCACTTCTGTGCTATAAGGATGTTGTTAGTATTAGAAGCAGTTTTACATGTAAAGTACTTATCACAGTGTTTGACAGATAGAAGTTAATTAGCATATAAATTAGAGCTTAATTGGTATATAATCATTATTGTGTGTTTACTTCTGCTTTCACCATCTCCCCTACTGGGGTACCATGGATCGCAGGACCAGGACTTACTCTATCCTAATCTCCCAACACAATGCTGAGCACAGAGTAATTGCTCCATAAATATTTTTTGGATCATTTCTTTATTCGATGATGGTAAAGGACAGTGTAGGGCACAGATTTAGGGAGGGGGAGAGGCAAGGAAGGAAAATAAATTATATTGTGAAAATTAAAATGAAAATATAAACTAATTAAGTAATTTGAGGGGAACTCAAGTTGTAGTCATTAGATGACAACTAATAGAGGAGTCTATGGAGGCAGCATGATGTAGTGGAAAGAATAAATGCTTTGGAGTTAGACCTGTATTTTAATTCAACTTTCTTTGCTTCTGAGCTGTGTGTCCTTGGGGAATTTATTTGACAACTCTGACCTTCCATTTTCATGTCTATTATAAAATTTAAAAATGAAAGGATAGTAAAATGGCTGGAAATTAAAATGTCTAGTGCATGGTATTCTGAGGGTTAATTGAGATATTATCTGTGTGCATGTGTCTGTGTGTAGTACTAAGAGTAATATTTGGCATATGGTAAGTGTCCAATAAATATTTGTTGAAAGAACTTTTTTTGAACTTAAAATTCAGATCTCAGTTTTAGTTAAGCCTAGTTGACAAAGAAGTGGTTCTATGAAAATGAGCTAAGAGATATTTTTCAGTCATTTTTCATGAAGTTCTTTGTGTGATTTTTATTCTATTTTCTACAGTTTTCCTGTGATCTACAAGGTGACATATAATTTTGATGAGGAAGAGTTTAAGTTTTCATAATTTGAATACTCTAAAGAAGAGAGAATATAAAACATAATGGACTTTTTATGAGTTGCATTGGAAAGAAAAGAAAGCTAACATTCTAGCTGTTAACCCTAATACATGAAAAGTTGTGATCCTTTGGACCATACAATGATGCTGCTAGGCCATAGTCAAAGATACATACGCATAGTTACTTGGCATTAGCCATATATGTTTGTTGAGCTCTTCTCGTGACCAAACATATTTTCTCCTTTATTCCATTTGTTATTTAAAAGGTTTTGTTTTTTTTTTCTTTTTGAGCTATATTAGATATATAAATAGCTGACAGTATAGGCTTGCTAAATAAATATTTTACCTAAACTCTGATGCTATTCTTCAAAAAAAAAATAGCTCTATTGCTCTTTTAATGTGGCAGAATCACCCCCATCAAAAGATGATGATAAAACACTATGTTAATAGTCTGAGCAACATTTTTGTCATCTGTGAAGTAGTTATCCTGAGAAACACCTGACAGAATTAACCACTTTATTGTAATAGCATCAACATTTATTTACAAAGCAAACAAACTCGCTATAATTAAGCCCAACTAATGGGTATGTGTCAAAGAATGTGTTTCAGGAGCAGAATCTCAGGTGCTTTTTCTTCCTGCCCTAGGCAATTTTTTACCTCCCCTAGACATTTTTTATATTTATGAATGAGAATCTGCCATTGTGCTCTATAATTATTGTCTGAGAAGTTATTTACTGACAGTTGAACACACTTCCTAATATTGATTATCTTGAAGGGATACAGCGAGTTCATAAAATGCTTTTCTACTTTATTAAGTTTTAGAAGTTTAAGAAATGGTAAAGCCTATTTCAGGCTTAGTCAAGCAAAGAACATAGAGAAAGCTAAGATGTCTGATGTATAAGGGTTCCCAGGAACTCATCTAACTACCGAGGAATCAATATATGCTTATTAAATGAATGAATCTTCATAATTCAAAGTACTGATGGAATAAAAGAATAAAAGAATGAACAAGTGCAATGTGAAAATTTAAGTGATAATTCATGCTGAATTGCAATCTATAGTATTTATCAAGAAAATGCAAATAAATATTTGTGAAGTCCATATGAATAAAATTTAGGGTTGTAATATCAAGTTTCATAAGTTAATAAAAAAACTTAGTAGTATGACTTATTTCAAAACAACTCAGGGAAATGGGGGTTTTAAAATATGTTTTTAGTTATAGCTCTATATATTCTTGTTAAAATGTAGTTTCTCAACTCAAGTCCACTGGGAATGTATGTATTGGAAAGCCTAGTTAAATTAAGGCTACATACATGTACATA
>NW_012150841.1:7188912-7198742 GCF_000956105.1 Propithecus coquereli
AAAAAAAAAAAACAAATCAAGTCTGACATCTATGGTACTCAGCAAAATGTTCAATTATTAGCTCTTCTGCAAAAATTGTCCAGACTCTTATAATGGGTGCACCTCAAGTGAGAGAATAGGCAGAGTGAGAGATAGGCAAAGATAACAGGACGAGGAACAGGAGGTGGTGGTTCCTGGAAGGCCTGGGCCCATACCTTGGGTGGGATTATCTGAGTTTTCTTCTGACTCCAAGTCTTGAATTTCTTCCTGTACACATCGTTCTCTCCATTCTCTGGGAAGAATATCCATTGATTCTGTGAACCAATTAATCCACAGCTTCTTTAATACTGTTATTACTACTACTAACTCTATTACTAATTTTAGCTAACACTTCTAAGTATTCACTATATGCTAGACTCTATCATAAGTTATTTATATATGTTAGCTAATTTAGTCCTCACAAAAACTCCAAGATAGTTGTCATTATAATCCCCATTTTATAGGTGAGGACATCAAAATTCAAAAGAATTAATTTGCTCAAGTTACAGTGCTAGTAATTGTTTCAATAAAATCAGTTCCTTAAACATTCAGATATACCACTCTTATGAAACTCATGAGAAGTGGAATTGTGATAGACTTTGTCATCACAGTTCCATCATCTGTTTCTGTCTTGATTTTTCTCTCTCTCTTTCTCTCTCACACACACACTGACAGACACACTGTCAATGATGTATTTTCAAAATATGTCTGAGAATGTTTAGTTCAGATTCTATTCTCATAGGACTTGTGCAGTAAATTTCTCTGGTGAGCAGGACTGTATTTTTTGCACAATGGTTCCAGGAATAGTCTTTTAAATCCTGAATTCTTATTTCTCTATTCATCTCTCCTCCTCCTTCCTCTCTTCCTCTCTTCCTTCCTCTTCCTTGCCTCTGTTACTCTCTGCCATCTCCATTTTTGTCCTCTTGTATCATTTCTTCCTTTTTCTTTTCTTAAAAGTTTTCTCATCAGAGTTCTTATGACCCTCCATTCTAAATATTCCCTTTATAATCATCTGAGTCATTTGGTTTTTTTTCCCCCACGAATTAATTTCTTAGGCTTTTTTCCTTACTGGATACATAACTAAAACGCTGAATCAATCTTTCAAATAACTTACTGTTTTTTTTTCTTTTGAATGTTGACATTAATTACAGTAGTCAGTACCCTGTCTTTAAAACCTTTAATCCTTATCTGCTCAAAACCATGCCTTCTGAAGATCAGTGAATTTGTTCACAATGCGGAAAAGCAGATGTGATTTTTTGCCTTTCCCTTGCTGTTTTTTTGGCTTACTCTGTTTAAGCATTTTAATGTGCTGTAGCTTTCATACAAAACTGTGCTTAAGGAAAGCAAAACATATGCACCATGAAAAGGACAAAAATGAAAAACTCTTCAAATAATGCTTCCTAAGGAATGGTGACAAGGAAAAAATCACTCAGAGGAAGATAACTCTTATTATATTAATAATAACTTGCAAATATTTTGATAGATTTGAAGGTTAGATGGGGGAGATATTAACTCAAGACTGTTCTAATAAGGATGTGAAACAGAGAAAATGAAAATGGTTTTGAATTAATGACTGTGTGATAGAATTTCTCTAAGAAAACTAATGCATAAATGTTTGTAAAAAGGTACCAGAAGTGGGAAATTTATCAGCTTATGTCCTCTTTTGCATTTGCTTTCCTAAAACTTAAGTATTAAGAAATATCCAAAAGAGGAGATGAGATTATTCTTCAAATGAATACTATCAATCACTTTAAAAGATTAAAAAATTGGATGAAAATTACTCAAAGGATTGTGATAAAGAGAGCAAAGGAAGGGATAATTTGTCTTGAAATTATGCCTACAGGGAGAGATAATGTGGCAATTAGTGAAGGCTGAAATGGTCTGACCTTTTGGAATAGGGGTGACTAAGGTTAGATACCCAGAGCTATTTTTGGGGAAATCAGTCAACAAATGTTTCTAGCATCATTAGCAAATGTACAGTTCAAATTGTTGCTTAGCGCTGAGGTGGGCAGCATTACAACAGAGAACAGAAATATTAGAAGTAGCTACTGGCCGCCCTCATCTGGAATAAATTTGCATAGGCATCTGCAAGTATGTGTGAATTAACAGTTGATATACCAGTTTTTACAAACAGAGATGCTAAGGAGAACTAGCAACTTCTGGAGTTGCTGGCGGTGAGTGGAAGAGAAAAGGAAGGTTTAATGTTCCCTGTTTGTCCAGAACAAAGTTTTAAGACAGTGAATCTCTTAAGAGCATAATATTTAAAATTTTGTTTTTACACTTTATTCCCAGCTCAGGGACAACTTGTTAGTTAAATCAGAATTTTTAAAAATACTTTTGAGAGACAGGAAGACCTTTATAATACAGATAACATCAAATAACAAAATGTACAAAAATTAATTTATGTGTTTATTTTTGTTGGGATTTGTTTTGGGAGAAATAAGAGACATCAAACATCTTTACTAATTTCTCTGACTATCTAAATCTAGAAATTAGAAATACTGAGATTTTATATAAGTAAACTTCTCATACTAATATACCATAAATATCAGTCAGTGAATCTGAAACGTTTGTGAGGTGCATACATGGCAGATATAATATTCATTTTACCCAGGAAGAAAGTCCTTGCCTGAAAATCACTTCTTAAATTAGTGGAACAATTGGGGTTATTATAGCCCAGAGCTCTGTTTCAGCTCTTACATCCCATTGTGATGTTATTACCCAGAGGTGTGTTGTACTTACCTAGTTTTAGAGGCTTTTGCCAAATTTAAAGGGCCAAGTGGAATGGCACAACGGAGTTGAATCATTTGATATTATTTAAAATCAGGGGATTCACCGCTTTCATAGAGAGATTGCATTAGGAAAATGTGAATTTATAAAAATGTGAGATAAAGCTGATTGAACTAAATAAAAACCTATTAGATAATACTTTCTAAGGCTGGGGAGTCATGCTTTAGAGAAGACAGAATGTTGATATGGAAAATTAATATAACAATGGCACTGAAAATCAGTGGAAAAATATGGATTGTGTAGTGAATTATGTTAATAAAACAAGCTTATTTTATATAAAACAGTATATATGCAGGTGTACGTATATGTCCAAACTCATCAAATTGTATACATTAAACATATCCAGCATTTTAGTGTATCAATTATACCTCAGTAAAGCTGTTCAAAAACCATACGTAGATTCTGCAAATCCATGAACATGTTATGTTTTTCCATTTGTTTACATCATCAGCAATTTCCTTCCTCAGTGATTTGTAGTTATCTTTGTAGAGATCTTTCCCCTCTTTGGCTAAATATTAATATATTCCTAGGTATTTTATTTTCTTTGTAGCTATTGTAAAAGGTATTGAGACTTTGACTTGATTCTCAGCTTGACTGTTGTTGATGTGCAGGAATGTCACTCATTTTTATCATTCATTTTGTAGCCTGAGACACTGCTGAATTTACTTATCAATTCCAGGAGTCTCTTGGCAGACTCTTTGGGGTTTTCTAGATATAAGACCATGTCATCAGCAAAGAGCGATAGTTCGACTTCCTCTTTCCCTATTTGGATGCCCTTAATTTCCTTCTCTTCCCTGATTGCTCTGGCTAGGACTTCCAGCACTGTATTGAACAGAAGTTGTGACAGTGGGCACCCTTGTCTTATTTCATTTCTTCAGGGGAATGCTTTCAACTTTTCCCCATTCTATATGATGTTGGCTGTGGGTTTGTCATGCATGGCTTTTATAATTTTGAGAAATGTTCCTTCTATGTCTAGTTTTTTGAGGGTTTTTATCCTTAAAGAGTACTGGATTTTGTTGAATTAATATTGATATGAGGGATGCTGTTCTGTTCAACATGTTGGATGATATCTTATTGTTTTATTTCCCTCTTGTGCAATGGTTTTATAAGAGCTGTGAGCTATAACTTTTGCATGTTTTTACACTGGTTAGTATCTGTTGTGCTTTTGCATGTCTAATGTACTTTGAACATTTCCTGTAGAGCAGATCTAGTATTGAAAAATTCCCTTTGTGTTTCTTTCTCTGGGAAAGACTTTATTTCTCCTTCATTTATGAAGCTTAATTTAGTGGGATACAAAATTCTTGGCTGTCAGTTATTCTTTTTAAGGAGATTAAGGATAGACACACATTCTTTTCTGCCTTGTAAAGTTTTCCTTGATAAGTCTGCTGTTAGTCTAATGGGTTTTCCTCTGTAATTCACTTGATTTTTTTGTCTCACAACTCGTAGGAGTTCTTCCTTCATGTGGACTTTGGCCAGTTTGATGCCTATATGCCTTGATGTTGCCACTTTGCAATGCATCTCCCAGGTGTTCCTTGAGCTTCTTATATCTGGCTATCTGAATCTCCAATGATTTCAGGGAAGTTTTTCTCAATTATTCCCTCAAATAGGTTTTAAAGGCCATTTGCTTTTTTTTCTTCACCTTCAGTGATGCCTGTGATTTTTATGTTTGACCATTTTACATAATTTCATATTTCTCATAAACTTTATTCAGTTTTCTTGATTCTTTGTTTTTTATTTTTGCCTGACTGGGTTCATTTGAAAGTTTTTTCTTCTACTTTTGAAATTTTTTCTTCTACTTGATCTAGTCTATTCTTAAAACTTTTCACTGTGTTCTGTATTTCGCTAAATGAAATTTTCATTTCCAGAAGTTCTATTTGGTTTTTATTTTAACATGTCTATCTCTTTAGTAAATTTTTCATTTATTTCCTGGATTTTTTGGGGGGTTTCTTTGAGTTGGTTTTCCATTTTCTCTTGGATCCCATTGTCCTTACTTACAATCCACATTTTGAATTCTTTATCTGTCATTTTAGTATTTTCAGTTTGATTGGGATCCATTGCTAGAGAGCTGGTGTGCTTTTCTGGGGTATCCTTTCACTCTGATTTTTCATACTTCTGGAGTTCTTGTACTGATTCCTTTTGATCTGGAGCAGCTGTTACTTTTTGATTTTGAATTTTTTTTTGTTTAGGTGGGCTTTTTCCCCTCCCTCTTCAGGATGTGTCTGTATCATATGTTGGGTAAGGACCTTTGGTTTTGTATGTGGGTACTTTGATGGGGGTATAGGTTCTGGGTAGATACCTTTGTTATAGATATCCTTAGTGGAGTGGTTTTCGCAATTGCTATTTATTTGTAGGCTGTAGCAGTGATATACTATGTGCATAGGCAGATTCCCTTTCTCTTTCTGACAAGGGAAAATGGAGGTCTTTGAATACTCTGTCTTTCCCCAGCCTTGTGCTCTTCTTAACAGTGTAAATTATATTGGGATGCCCATTTTAATCTCTGAGACAGTAAGTGGTACTTGTGGTTAAGAGTCAGCCACACCCTGTATGACTGAGTCAGTAAATGCTGTAATGAGCTGTACAAGTTGTCCTCCCTGCCAGTAGGTGGTGTTTGCAGGAGAGAGCCAGCTGCAATGGTGTTTGGGGGGCCTGTGACTGGCTATAGTCAATTAGGAGAAGCACTCAGATGTTCCAAGTGGTAGGTGGGATCCTGGAGCTCCCAGGAACTCCTTATTCTGCACCAGAGCAGAGGTGGGTGGAGGAGTGAGGCTGGGTAGGGCTTGGTTGTGTGAGCTTGCATTCAGGCTCCACAAAATTGACCACAAGAGATGTTTCAGCAGAGGTCAAAGGTCAGCTCCCAGGGCACAGGGGAAAGACACTAGGGTGGGGCCGACATGACCCCAACCAAGTCAGAAAGTCTGTGGGCGAGGGACCATCTGGGATTCACACACTGGCTGTCGGGAGTGGGTTTTGCTCTTTTCCCCTTCCCTTGCCCCACGCATCTCCTTTCAGTGTCTGGTTATGAGCAGCAGCCCAAACTATCTGAGCTCAGCAGCAATGATGCTGCAGGCTAGGAGCTTCCTGCCAGGATCCCACTCTGGACTGAAAGCACAGTTTTCCTGATGGTGGACGGGTGCTCTGTGAGTGTACTGCAGCTTTGACCCACAGTACACTCTCCTTTTATTTCTGCCTGAAGGCTCCCTCACCTCCCATGATCAGTTCTCAAATCTCCCCTCTGTGCTCCTTATCAACACAATCAAGTCCTGGGGGTACAGGATCTTGCCTGCAGGCCTTCCCTCTGATCCACCATGTTCAGTCACTGACCATGCCAGGGAGAAGTGTGCTGGTCTTGAGTTGCCCATGGAATGCTCAAGTAGGCTTACTGTCTCTCTGCTTTGGTGTATGCCCTGCTCTGCAGGAGCAGCCAGGCAGGCAGCACCAGGGAGGGCCATCAGGCAGGGAGCTCACAGTTCCAGCACCCACTGGTCTGCTGCAGTTCTTTAAGAGGAAAGGTGTGAGCCCTATGCTCTGTGGAAGCCTTAGTGTGGTGAACATGCCAACGGAGGGGAAGCAGCCACTCCTGAGAGCCCCAGCTCTATCATCCCTTGCCTACTCACATGGGAACTGCCACTTGGCAGCCTTAAGCAGTGGAGGGGAAGGAGAGGCGAAGAGTATGAATAGAGGAGAGCTAGTGCTCTGGTACTTTTTGTCCCTCTCTTTGGAAGGCAGCCTACCTGGAATTCCAAACTCTGGGATCGCACTGTTCCCCTGGGACCCACTGGCCCCCTGTGGCCACTGCCATGTGGGCAGGAGTTGGGAAATGTTTGTGTGGGGACCACTGACAAGAAAACTGAAGGGCTGAAGCTCCCTGGGGAGGACAAAGGCACACAATGGTTAGGGAAGCAGTATGGTGCCTGCTGCCTCAGCTCAAGTCTATGGTGGGCAGGAGCAACCCCAAGGGGGCTGGCAGTCCCGTGCTTTGTTTTCAAGAAGCTACCAGTTCACTGGTGGCAGCAGCTTTTGGGCTATGAGATTAGAGAAGCTCTCCAGCAGCTTGGGAGCCTGTAGTGTGACAGAGGTGTGAGGGGAGTAGGAAAAAAAAAGCCCGGCCTACCCTTTACATAGGACTCCAGGTTTCTCAGAGGTTGATCTCTGCCAAAATCTTGCTCCTTCTTGTTCTGCTCTGCAGCTTCTTCCTGTTGGATCTCCAGTAGATTCTGGCACTTTTTCCTTCGGATTTTCACTTGAGCTATGTTTCTTTTTATCTTAAACTTCCTTCTTTCTGAGAGGATCTGGTGACCGATGTCTCTAGTCAGCCATCTTGCCCCATCCCTCCTAAATGCATTTTTGACTTAGGAGATATTTTCAACTTGCAATATGTTTTTCTGGATGTAACCCCATTGTACATTGAGGAGCATCTGTACTTATCTTCTGCTTAAATATCCAACAGACACCTAAAACCGAGAATGCCCCAAACTGAGTCATTATTCTCTTCCCTTTCTAAGTGTTCTTCCTATTTTTTCCCTATTTCAGGGAATGGTATCATTATCCACACACATCCTAAGACATACTCCTCAACATCTCACTTCTGTCTTTCCCCTCTCTTTTAACTCCTCTTACAAATAATAATGAAGTCCTGTTAGTTATAACTTCTTAATTGCTCTTTGTCATCCTCAAAACAATTATCTTCATCCTGGCACCATTATCAATTGCTTAAATTATCTCAAAAAAAACTCCTAAAATTGACCTCCTTTCCCAAAGCCTTTCCAATCCTTTCTGGAGCATTTAAGTGATCTTTCTAAATGTACATGACATCACTTCACTCCCCTGCTCAAAATCTTTCCACGACTCCCATTCTCCAATGCATAATGTCTAATCTCCATAGTTTATCATGATCTGATTATTGCCTTCAACCTTCACATGAGTGTCTTTCAAACAGCAGATCATGGCACTTTGGTAGCTCATGTCCTTTATGTCAATAAGTATTGACTAATACTTTTACATGAAATACAATAAGAATAAAAAATAAAGTGCATTTTCTGAGGTGGCTAAGTATTATTCTGTGACATTTTGATTCACATATCCATCCATATACACACATATATATATACACACACGTACATATACACATTAAGTCTAAATGTAAAATTTATATCTTATCATGATACCCAGAAGCCTTTATCTTACTGCTGTTCCTGTGTGCTAACCAACTCCAGTGACCTGCTTGCAGCTCCCTCAACATACAACGGTTTTTCTTTCCTCAGGGGATTTCTATTCCCACTTCCTGAAATGCCTTCGCACCACTTGACCTGCATAACTCTTACTCTTTCTCTATTGATTTAGCTTCAGAGTCACCTCTTCTGGGAAGTTATTTTTGATTCTCACATGGTCCCCAAAGCAAGAGACAATGTAATTTCTAGGTAACCCTATAATATTCAGTGTTTATAACTATTTGCCCTCCACTACATTACATTGTAATTTTCTGTTTAGCAATTCTCTTCTCATTAAACTGACAGCCCCCTGAAGACAGGAATGTGTGTTACTATCATCGTTTTGATTTGTCTTTTAGAAAACTGATGGATCAGGCAAAATAACCTCCAAAATCCCTCCCAGCTCTGAATTTGTAGACTAATATCATTCTTAGATTTGACATTCCAGAGGACATTTATGATAAATTGCATAGGTGCTGACTGATCCAATTTGGTCATCAATGTCACTATCCTACTATTTATGATTCAGCTGTTTAGATACGTTTGTGTGTGTTACTGATTGAATCTCATACACCTGTGGTATGGGAGAATTTCTCCAATTATTTCCAATATCTGAGATGAAAGGAAAAAACTCATTAAGTTTTCTAGGATTGGATGGGCTCTTCTAGGCTCTTTCTGAGGTCTGCAGACATGCTGATAAAATGTGAAAAACTCAGTCATGTGTCTCCAAATATCTATTTGGCTGACATAATGAAGATATTATATCTAGTTGCCATTTTTGTTTTAATCCAGATGTTCAATATTTTATATGCATACACTAGCAGTGCCCTTGTACCAAAGATATTTTAAATGATAAATGATATCTTTCTTAATATCCAGTCATCTGAATACCTAATAAACTATCTTTCCCCTAGTATTTTCAATAAACTAAAGTTGTCCTTTTTTCTCTAAGGGAATTTTGCAACTATGGAATTAATGACCATGCCAGAACCACCAATTTTGTTAAGGCCAAAAGCAAAAGGGGGAAAAGAGCTTTAGAAAACTAACTACTTACCTAATGAAAACAAATCAATGGTAAGAGAAAGGACATTGTTATAAATGCCCTAGCTCTGCTGACTAACCATCCCATTTTTCTTTGTAGTAGGAAAAAAAAATCCAAGAGAATCCTTTGGGGTAGACAATTTCTTTTCTGAATTTTGCTAATACACGGTTTTAATTCTAAACTTATATTGCCAGACACTGTTAGAAATCCATTCACTTTATAACTCTAGTTTTAAAATGCCTTTGTAGTTCACTTATCACTTTACGTCTTAGATTTATTCAAAGAACTGTAGGAGCTTTGAATTAGATTTCTTGTCCGCTCTTGTCATCTTGCCTCCTGCAGCTGCCATCCGCTATCCAGATCTCTCTCCTGCTCATATCCTCTTCTTCCTTCTGCAAGAGCTGTCTCTTATCTCCTGGCTTTCTGAAGTTAGGGCCATGCTTCCCTTCTTCTCAAGAGACAACTAAAAAACACTTGCTTCATTTTGCCTTAATCTCCATGCATTCATTGATTCATTCAATTAAAAAAAAACAGATTGAGCACCTACTATGTGGTAGGCTGTGTTCTAGGCCCTTAGGCTTAGGGAAACAAATAAAAATGTCTGCTCTTGTGAAGCTTACCTTCCAGTGGACTCTTTCACCTGCTTTTGTATAATCTAAATGTTTTATTAATGGACATTCTTAAATGTAAGTGCCTATCCTGTGCGATAAATTCAGAACATATTCCACTCAGGAAAACCAGATTTAATGAAATCTCCAAAAGCTGTATACGTT
>NW_012150841.1:7199417-7201330 GCF_000956105.1 Propithecus coquereli
TTCCTCATTCTGGTCACTTTCCTTTAGACATTCTATAGTTCAATATTCATGGTAGACCATGGAATGTGGAATTGCACATATCATCCTAGCTGTGGTCTGTCTAATATGATTCTTACCACCGAATTCTCGATACCTTATGTGTGTTTATGTCCTAATTGTGTGCTATATGTCCATAAATTTTTTGCAAGCCCCAGCACATTGAGCTTTTGGTGAGCTATACATACACACAACACATACAAATGTTAGGGTTATGCTTAATTGGAGTGTCAAAATGCAAAGCCAACATTAGAGTTAAATTCATAAGGTCTGTGGTGACTTTATTTTAATTATTGCCTCAGAGATTCTCTGTGCCAACTACCTTGTTGTTCAGGATTTACCAACCATGGCAAGTGCTGGTGAGGAAATCTATACCTCCACCTCCAATAAAAGATGAAATTGGAAAACAAAGTGTTTCAGTTGTATCTAAAGGGTGAGAAAGGTAAAAATTGTATCCTGTTAGGATAGTCTCAAATTCAAGACAATGAAGAGACCAGTCTTACTCTTGAACTTGTTTTAGATGTTTTTCACTATGTTAACCTCATGTTCCAAAGAAAAAGCCAAGTTTTGAAGACCAAGTCAGAAGAATCCTGAAAAACCAATAAATGGCTGAGGAGTTAATAAGAACAAGAAATGGTTCTCTAGGGGAGGAGCCAAGATGGCGGATGAGAAAAGCCGCCAGTCAGAGTGTCTCTGCAAAAAGACAAATTTTAGAAGAAAGAGAAAAAAATAAGCGAGCAGAGAAACATAGATCGGGAGAGGGTCTGAAGGAAGGGTGCCTGAAACTACAGGAGACTCCACGGGAAGACGTTGCGGAGGAGAACTGGATGAAGAAAGGTCCCGAGAGGCTTGGAGACCAGCGACAAGGGTAGGTGGACGGTTAACTTCCCCCTCCCTTGCATCTCGGACTGCTGGTGGCTCCTGAGCGGCTGCAGAGACCTGCCGACACCAGCCCAGAGATGGCTGCCGCCAGTGAGCAGTGGCCTATTGCGGACTCAGTGCCAGGCTCCTAGCCCCCTCAGGGCACCTCCCCGGGTGCAGACCCGAGCCTATCGGCTGACACCATAATGCTTCATTCTCTCCTTCCCCCTCCCTACCTGTGGGTGCCCAGAGAGACAAATTAGCCATCACACAGAGGCATCTCCAAGGAATGGGATCTTTCCTTTTGGGGCCCTACAGCAGACTGAGGGGTATCCAGACTGTGAGTTCCCTACCTGCCAGCCCTCCCAGGTGCTACTTGCCTGGGGACTCCAGGAGAGTGGGGCAAATCCCGAGGTGGAGTGAAATCCATCCAGCTTGGGCACCCTGTAGGTGATTCAAGACCAGCACCCCTCCCACTAGCAGGGTCAGGGATTGATCTCCAGGGTCCAGCGGACAGACCTGAAGACCAGACCCGGTACACCCAGGTCAGGATCGCACTGCCTCAGAACACAGAAGAGAGATCTGTGAAAGAGCCTACTGAGGAGTGTGTGCCTTCAGGGGCAGATCAGCATGCTGGAACAGCAACCCTCCTCCCAAAAGAGGGCTGTGCACCCAGCTCAGGCTACGATCCTGGGTAGGGAACCTTCTGGCCCACGTCACAGCCAGGGGAGATTCATTGGCCTGAGGTCCCGCTTGCTGGCAGAGGCCTGGGAGAGGCCACCTAGAGGGGAAGAGTGGGAGGGTGGAGGGGAGTGAGACCTGCTCCAGAGTGCGGGTCTTGGACAGCCCCATCCCCCAAGCCCACACTTTCAGCTGAGTTGAGCCATTTCAGCCCCTCCCGGCAGCTTTGCACAGAAACAAAGAGCAGACCTTTGACCCCTGCTAACAGCAGTTGTGGAGCCTGAGGGCAGGCTTACCCAACCGAGCCCCACCCAGACTAACTCCCAGACCTGCCC
>NW_012150841.1:7214320-7230805 GCF_000956105.1 Propithecus coquereli
AGTGAAATATTAAAATTTCATTGGATTTATTTGATTGAAAATGAAGAAAATTAAGTGAAACCGAACCTATCATTTGTATTCTTCAATAAAAGATGCACTAGTTCCTAAAAGATCTATTTAAGATGAAGACAAGAGGTTATATAAATAAAAGAATTTGCATTCATTATGCCATTCTAAAAAGCTAGGTTTCAGTTTTAGGTGGTATTAGTTTACTCTCTTCTATAAAGATGAGGTACATGTTTTCTTTTTAGGTTTGAAGCAAAGTTTTATTTTACTTTCCAAGAGAGGAAAGGGCATTGCAAGAAGGAAGGAAGGAAGGAAGGAAAGAAAGAAAGAGAAGGAAGGAAATAAGTGAGGGAGGGAGGGAAAAGGAAAGGGAAGGGAAAGGAGGAAGGAAGAAGGAAGAAGGAGGAAGAAAAGAAAAGTAAAAAAAGAAAAGTTGCTGGCCCTGAGGATAACAGATTTGGGCTTTTTATTGGGATAAATGATAGAACAGTTATTGTTACAAAATGATAACAGAAGGCAATTTGTGTTGTTTTTTTTTAAATTTTTTTTTTATTCTCTGGTAGCCATGTAGGTATACTGTCTATGGAAAAAGTTCAAAGACATACTAGGTTTTCTAGGACTCCAGCTGGTCTCCACATATTATGTTCTGTTCTTGTGCACATGTTTA
This sequence comes from Propithecus coquereli, assembly GCF_000956105.1. Classification (NCBI taxonomy): domain Eukaryota; kingdom Metazoa; phylum Chordata; class Mammalia; order Primates; family Indriidae; genus Propithecus; species Propithecus coquereli. The sequence continues at coordinate 7,214,994 of NW_012150841.1, forward strand.
GACTGAAGTACATATTTTTTAAACTTTATTCTACCTTTTGTTTTTTGTTGTGCATACATTTTTAACTTTGCCAAGGCTTACAGTAGAATCTTTAACTTACTGATTTTACAAGCTAATCTTTAATCTTCACAATCACAAGTAAATTTGTTAACATTTATTATGTTTACAGATCCTTGATATTTAAAGAAGTTAAAGTAAATTCTGTAGGCAAGGAGAACTCTTTAGAATTCTGCTTTGGGAAATCACTCCTCAAACCTTGCTTTCCTTTAAACTCCACAACAATCAACACCAAAGAGGACTTCTGTGACCAAATGTGTGGGTTCTCCCCACACACCCAGCACTGTACACCAGCTTTGTGTCCTCTAATTCAATTCCAACACTATCTACCTGGAAATAGTGTCAGATCCCACACGGTGAAGGCTCAGTCCCCAAGACTGCCCTCCCACTCCCCAACCAGAGACCAGTTGCAAATCCTGGACTCCAGAGCTTTTGAGCCACTGGCTTCAAGTTGGGGTTCTCATGACCCCTTCCCTCTTTGAGTTCAATTAATTTTGCAGAGCAGCCTATAGAACTCAGGAAAATACTTATTTATGTCTACCAATTTATTATGAAGGTTATTACAAAGAATACAGATGAAGAAATGCATAGGGTAAGGTATGGACGAAGAGGTGCAGAGCTTCCATGCCCTCCCAGGCATGCCACCCTCTGGGATCCTCCACATGTTCAACTATCCAGAAGCTCTCCAAGCCCAGTCCTCTTTGGTTTTTATGGAAGCTTCGTTATGTAGGCATGATTGACAAACATGTAGAAGTGTGATTGGACAAGAAGTGCATGATCTAAACCCAGAAAGCCTTGTCTGTTCAGATTTTTTCTGGCCTCTCTGTGCAACATTCATTCATCCAGTGTATGAGGCAGGACCCTCTCTGGAATAGGGTCTTTTGAACCACAATCAGATTAGAGTCCTTTCTTGGGCAGGTGAAAGGAGAACAGGAGAAGGTCAGAGAGATTCTATTTCCTGAGGCCTAGAGCACCCCAACCTTATAACAAGGACTATGGGAGTTATGAGACAGGAACCATGGACAAAAACCTATATATATAATATATACATATATTTACACACACACACGCACACACATATTTTTTATATATATATATATATATATATGTATCATAACACCACAGATTCTCAATCACTTTTCCATTTACCATTGGATTTTATTTCTTTGAATTCCCAGAGAGCTGCATAGTGAATAAATGCATACTATTAAGACAGAATGGAATCAAACCTGCAGGAGAGCAGAAATGTTTTTTAATTCTCTACCAATCCCCCATTCACAATAAGTATTTGATAAATAGCTTAAAGGCGGAATTGTGTGAATATCCAGTTATCTGCATACACATTTCCTTTTGTTCCTTCCATTTGTCAGGGGGTAGTTTTCAAGTAAGTGTTAGTATTTATAATATTTAATATATAAGGTTGTGGACACAAAACCATGCGTGTTGGCCTCTACTAGAGGTTGAAAGGATTTTTGAAGGTAATTTTTACATTAATATGACTTTTATCTTACACATGTATTAGCCTCCAAGTTAGGAAGTCACAGTTCTATATAACATTTAATGTGTATGTGTATGTGTGTACACACACATATAGATATACACATACATATATATGAAAATATATGTGTATGTATATATGTATGTATATGTGTGCATGTATGTGTGTATGTGTATATGTATGCATATGTGTGTATGTGTTTGTGTGCGTGCGTGTAGTAATTGCTCTGGTCTTTTGAGCTTGATTGTATATTTAGTGTCATTGTTTCCCACAGGTCCTTTTTTTTTTATCAGTTATTCCACTCTTGAATTGTTTTATTTTGTTTTATCTCTTTGTTTCCTGAGCTATTTTATGGAATAGTGTTTTCCAAAAGTGTCTTGAGGAGCTGACTTCTTTAATGTTTAAAAATGTCTTGCTGTTACTGAGCTTCTTAAACAACCATGTGTGCGAGTATCTAGGCTTGATCCTCAGCACTTCTAGACAGTGTTCTATTTCCCTCTGACATTAACTACTCATGTGAAGACTGAGTTCTGTCTACATTTCCCCCTTTATAGGTGACTTGATTTTTCTGGGTGGATGCCTGAAGAATTATTGTATTTGAAAGCTTATTGAATCTTTACATTAGAATCTTATCAAAGTTTTGCTAGTACGATCTTTCAATTTTGAGATTCTATTCTTCTCTTTTTATGTAATATTTCCAATAGTTATCATGACTGCTTTTAGTTTTATGTTTAAATACAATTTTATGTTTGAATTGTTAGATTCCTTATTTTTGGAACATCAATTTTCAGACAGGAAATCTGTGGGTAGTTACCCTCTGTAGATTTGAATATCAGATATTGAAATTGTATTTTTGCTATTCTAACATGAGAATGGCGTCTTGGTTAGATTAAAATTTTTAAATCTCACCTAACAATTCTTTTTATGTTACTTTTTTGCTACATGGAAATAATCAAACATATACAACAGTGGACATATAATGGACCTGATGTATCCGTTACTCAGCTTAAAAAGTTATCATCAATATATAACTGATGCTTTAGGCCGTGATGGAGGAAGAGGGACTAGACTTATATTTTTTTCTATAAATAACTAGAGATGGAAAATATATATGTGTATGTGTGTGTGTGTGTGTGTGTGTGTGTGTGTGTGTGTATGTGTCTGTGTGTATATATAGTTTTTGGACATTGCACAACAGGAAATTCAGGCCTGTGATCTCTGTGAAAAGGGAAACAAATGAGATGAGTCTTATGATTACCTAGAAGCATATGCTGTCTTGCCCTACAGTGAGGTGGATCCCAAGCAGAGCATAGAAGTTTCTCTGATTTGAAGAGACAGGAAAGTCTAGGTGGCTGAAACTTGCAGGGCAGAGTATGAGAGAGGAGGGAGATGCATGAAGAAAAAGCAAGAGAAATCTGCATAGGAGTTTCCTTGAGTTTCTTCCCTTAAAGTAAGCTATGCATGTGTAGGGAGAAATTATGGCACTATGGGCAAAACAAACAAACCAGAAAGCTGTAATCTAAACAGCTCCCAGAAGTCACATAGGAATGATAGATACCAGACATCACTGTTCCAGTGCCCAACTGTTTGTGTATTCCCAGCATCAACCACCAGACATGTGAGTGAGCAAACCTTCAGATGATTCTAACCCCCAGCACTGAAGCCATACCAGCTGATACTCTGTGAAGCAGAGATAGGTTCTCTCAAGTGAGCCCTAGCCAGATTGCAAATTCATGAGCGGAATAAATGTTTTAAGCTAAAAAAATTGGGGTATTGTGTTACTCAGCATTAGATACTCAGAACACATCCTGTATGCTTTCAATTGCTACATGTTTTTACTTTTTTCCTCAGTTGTGTTATTTCCAAATGCCAAGGTAAAAATGGCTCTCCGGGGAGTGGTTCCTCTCTTTCCTGAGGCTTGCACTTACCACCAATAGCTGCCCTTCTGGGTTGGGGGAAATCTCCTAATTCAGGGAAATGCTTCTCTACATTGTGATGATATTAAATAACTGGTGAGGAGATGTGCCTTTTTAAGAGCACTGCCAGAGGGTTTCGATTTGATAAGACTCCCCGGCTATAGCAACTTTTGAGTAAAATTGTCTTCAGAGGAAAAATGTACTTTAATAGTGTCATCCCCTTTCCCCCTGCAATTTTTCCAAGTTCAGAGGTATTGATGATGTTTTCCAGGATGTCCTTGACTCCTTTTCTACCACACAGCACCATTTCTCTCTTGGAGTGTCATTGTTCCTAGGTGACTTTTCTTCATTCTGAAATACATACCATCTATTTGAAACTATTTCCTAGTTCAAGTTCTAAGGAACAATGTTCCTTATTTTTCCCCTTTGGTCATAAAGGTCAACTTTTCTCACCTACTTCTTATTCTGGCTCATCTAGAAAGGATATCTTCTATTTCCCAAATAATCTATTATAGCCATATGTTGTTCTTACAATGGAAATTAATTAGCACACACACAACTGTATAGAAAAAATGTTATTTACTTCCAAAAACCTTCTATAAAGAAAGTTTAAGAGTCTAAGATAAACTCAGGAAAATATATCCTGCAAATACGATGGATTTAGGGCAAGCCCCAATGTAAGCACTATCAACATTTTCAGTCATATACGTTTTTGTTGTGAGGGGCTGTCCTGTACATTGTAGGATGCTGAGTATTAAGTAGTATCCCTGGTGTCTACCAACCAGATGCTAGAAGTATACTCTCAGATGTGATAAGCAAAAAGATCTCCATACAATACCAATGTCCCCTGTGGGGTATAAAATCCACCCCCAGTTAAGAACCACTGATTTATGGCTAATGTCCTTTATTACTTAGGCTCTGCTATGTTGTATTAGTTAGGTTATGTAGGGAGTTAACACAAAATGTTTATTTTCACTCACTTCACAGTACTTCACAGATCAGTTGGCTTTTCTTTATGGTCCTTCTCCAAGGAAGGAGACCTAGGATGGGTTACATATTGCTAATTCAGGCCTCCATATTGAAACTTCAGGCTCCCTTATTGCAATTTTTCCATCTCAAGAGTGCTTCACTTCTTGCTATATGGATGAGAGAGAGAGCTAAGGAGAATTTAAAATGCTTTTACTGTCTCACACTACAAGTGATACATGACTTCTGCTCATGTTCCCATTGGTGACATACCTGCATATCAACCCTATCTAATTGCCATGAGATTGGTAAACAAATTTCCTATGTACACAGGAAAATAATGTTATGGTAACCAATCTCATTGTCTTCATCAAACATATCTTATCTGAAAATAGACTCTTGAAATAATTTAAAGATCTTTACTATTAAATATCTAACATGAAAATTACAAAACATGTAGAGTAATAATTCACCAAAGAAACACAAATGAATAATACATATATTGTTCAAGCTTGCTAATAATCAAAGGAAAAATTAAAATTATTTTCTCCTACAATATTTACACATATTTAAAAATGATAATACTCAATGCTGGTGAGGATAAAATGAGATAGCAATTTCATATATTGCTGGTGAGATGGTGAATTATTGAAAATTTTGTGGAAAAATCATTGTCAGTACATACCAAAGACCTTGTAATACTCATACTCTTTGATTCAGTAATACCACTCTGTAAACCTATACTGTGATAAAGAGATAATCAGATATTTAATATTTATGTGAAATAATTTTTTATTAAAGCAGGTTTATAGAAGTAAATACTAGAAGCAACAAATATATGCAAGAGTCAGAATGAGTAAATACAAACTCTCAGATATCCTCTTACCACTTTTAAGTTCTACTCAACTGAAAATAATCACAAGGAATCCAAAAAAGTTCACATTTTCAGCTTTATTATAGGTAATTTGTCTGGTCTCCTACCTCCATCTTCTAACCTAGATCTTGGATCCTTCTTGACTATAAATAATTCAATAAGTATGTCAGGAGTGGAACAAAGTGGCAGACACCAGGTATGGGCTGCCTACCAGAAGTTTGAGGGCAGGTTGTTTAAGAGATGAAATACATAGGGGGTAGCCTGATTTGCTTTCAGGCACCACTGGTAATTTGGACCAATGACTTCAGGGTTGAAGCAGCCTCCATTCAGGTAATCCATCCCTCTTTCCAAAAGTGATCAGTGGCTAACTGGATGCAGTACAAGGTGATAAGCTCTATGGTGATACTGTTCCCTTCTAGAGGATGACGCAGAAATTTTCTCATAGAGTTGGCAAGGAATGGTTAGGGAAAGGGAGGGAGATAAGAGGTCTCTATCTAACAAAATTGGGCACATCCAAATGATGGGACATTATGCACTTATTGAAAATAATGTTTAAGGAGGTATTTAATGACATGTGAGGATGGCCGTAATATAAAGGTAAGATAAGAGAAAAATATTCATTTTAGAGAGTTATACAAACAATACTAAGTCAATTTACTTAGATCAAAAGATGGCAGTGGCACATACCTATAGTCCTAGCTGAGGACTCAGTCTCAGCATAAGGCCGAGGTGGGATGACTGCTTTATCCTAGGAGTTCAAGACCAGACTGGGCAACAGAGTGAGTCCCCATTCTAAAAAAAGAGGATGATATGACAGGTGTTATCTCTGAGTGAGAGGATAAGGAATAATTAAAAGATTTTGCTTCTATGCTTTTCTGTTTTTTTCCTATATTTTATAAAATATATATTCAGTAACTTATTAAAATACTTGGTATCTTTATGTATTGATTTATATCTAGCTGCTAGTTTAGGGGAAGTGCATGTGATCATGGGCATAGGTAGATCATACACTAATTCCTATTAATACATGCACAGATTAGCTGCATATGGGCATCATACCAGGTTAAAGGTTGTATCAGATTAAGGATTCAGAGAAGGAGCAAGGGCTGGGAAATGGTCACATTGAATATAAGTATCTCTTCAGTTGGAGGCCAGGTAGATAGGCAAATTAAAATAAAGTCAATTCTCATTTGAGTGGGGGCTGGGGAGAGCAGGAAGTATGTGTAGAAATGAGTTTCAAAGTTCAGGGAGTCAGCACTTGGCAGATCTATAATATAATAGAAACTGGGAGCACTAACACTGATGAAATAAACTCTTGTTCTAGGAATTCAGCATTTTTAAAAAAAATTATTTAGGCAGGTAGAAGTGCATATACAGGTTCCTAGCAGAAAGGAAGACTCTGCTTGCCCACATGCCTCTAAACCTTTCTGAGAATCGCTTCTGAATAAGCCTGATGCAGGTATCTATAGGTTGCTGATAATTGAGAACAGTTGGCTGCATAGTGAGTGAGGCCAAGGCACTGATTATTTTTGGCAGAGATAGTACACTGACACCTGTTGTGCTTTGTAGCTTCCATGTCTGATTTTTAATAGTTCTGCTCCTCCCTCACCAATGCTCTGGCATTTTAACAGTATCTGTTTCTACCACTGTTTCCACCAGAGCATTAACTTTGCTTCAAATTTGAAGCTTTCATGTGTATAGGAAATCAGATAACTCAACCTATTCAAAATATACGTTTGAGTTCACATGTTTCAGAGGGTTCCTGCTTTAGTATTTGTACTTTGGGAGAGCTATTTTTGTGTCTTAAATCACTTTTATTTTTGTGTATGGTAGTCTTCCAATATGGCCTAGAATAGTGGTTTTCAAAGTACGTTCCCTGACTGGCCTCATCAGCACCACCTGGGAGTGCAAATTCTTAAGCCTCACCCAAGATCTAATGTATTGGGAACTCTGAGGGTGGGGATCAGCACTCTTTTCTTTATTGACAAATTATAGATGTATTATATATTATAATAGACATTCAAAAGTATTCTTGAAATTAGTAGTTAATATAAGGTCACATTTTAATAGATTAATTTGTATGACTATGATGAGTGTGATCAGGAAAGAGCGTTAAAAGGTGAAGACTCAACACAAAGAAAAAATGGGCTAGTGACAGAGTAGCCCACAATGGAACAGATAATGGAGAAAGACAGTTGGAGATGGATGGACTTACAGGGGCTCATGAAATCACATCACCTAAGTGGCTGTCTGTATACGGATACAACCTCCTCCGTGAGCCAAATACCAAGTCCCATAATCTTGATATTTGAAGAATATCATAAAAGACGTATGTGCCTGGCCAGTGAGGAATACTAGAGAGAGGATTTGCAGGAGCAGGTGCTCTCTCTCTTTCTCCAAAAAGCAAATAAAAATTATTTTGGAATCTTCCTTACTCATATCCTACCCTCCTACCTAACTTTGGCTACATGTATAAATGATGGACAATCGAAACTTGTCCATATTTGCCTACAGGCTACTTTTGAAGTTTAAATGGCCTAACATACAGGTCTAGGACAATCATTTATGACTCTCAATTGATGAGCCTTAGCTTACTGTCCTTGCTTTGAACTTATACATTTTTTACTGAATCTAACATTTGATTTTCATGATTAATAAGAAGACCAACAATACTGAGTTCAGGACCTGTACTAAAGCTTTACACTTAACATCTCATTTCAGCTTCAATACACAGGGATGATCATGAAATATCTCCCATGTAAAGGTGAAGAAAATGAGACTCAGAGATCAAATGCTTCTCCCAAAGCCACAGGGCCAATAAGCGGTAGAGGTTATATTGGAACCAAAAAATGACTGACTCAAAACCTATGTGTTTAGGCAAGAAAATGAGGTTATCCCACACTAGATGGAGGTGACATCCCACGTCCTCCTGGGGAGGTAAACCTCCTCTTTCAGGTTAACCCCGAGGACACAAAAGTACACAGGCACTTTGAATGTTTCAGTTAGTGATGAATTTCAAATCACTGGGACTATGTGCAGGGAGACACAGTTTAAATTATATTCTGTCAATATATCTTGTTTATGGATGCTTATGTTCACATTTTGTATGATGCCTCAGAATCCAGATCACTGGATAGAACCATAGGCAGTTCCCTGGGATGGAGGCATATTTGAAATATGTAAAATGTATAAGTTTCAATTCATTTGTGATGGGGCCTAGGCTTTGGTTATGTTTCTTTAAGCTTTATTGAAGTGTAATATACATGCAGTATACACACTGAACACCATCTTAAGCCTTGGTATTTTTAAAAGCTCCCTCAGTTGATTGTAATGTGCAGCCAGGGTTAAGTACCCTTACTGAGAGGGGGAAACAATAAAAAACGTATGTTCGTAATAGCTTTATTCCTTTATCAACTGAATTCACATTTCAGTTTTTCTGTTCTTGTTAAAAGTGTATCTGCAATTGATGTTAAAATAATAATAACTTGTCTTTTCCCAAGAAGGTGGACACTAAGCACATACATGATTAGGATATTCTAAATGTGTTAACTATTCATAATACTCTTTGAGAATTCTTTTCTTGACGGTGCTAAGGATTTGGAAAAATTTGCCTGCTCAACTTCATTAATATTTAGTGAAGTGCCTAGATTAAATTGGGCTGATCGCCGAACAGGTGCAAAGGGACCTGCTTAATAAATGGAGAATTTCTATGGCATCAACATAGTCATATTCTTTGTAGACAAATGAATATGATTCAGTTTGTATGCATGAAGCACAATTTCTCTGTTGGCCCAGATGTTGATTAGCAACACTAGAAGCGAGGGGGCCAATCTGAAAATCTGGATGGAAAACTAAAGTATATGTTCAGAATCAAAAATATTTGTAGCTCAAAGGGTAAAAAATACTATGCTGTTTAGCCTCTTTTTCACAGATAATAAGCACCAGAAAAGCAGTTCAGATTATGCTGCCTAGGCAGAATGAACAAAGAACAGCAGTAATCCAATTTATGTGGTTAAAACTGTGCCACTGATATCTTTGCTCATGCAGGCTGTTGGGCTAAAAGTGAACAGTAATGTAAAACTATAAAATGAGTAGCAGCCTTTGACTATTCCCACCATCAGTATTAAAAGGGGAACAAAACAAACCAAATAAGCAGCAGTTATTTCTTTGACTAGAATTATTTTTATAATAGTAAGAAATAAGCTGCTTCAAACAATGGGAGCAATTGTTACTGAGATCTGGATTCTGAGGCCTCATATTAAATGTGAACATAAGCATCCATAAACAAGACATATTGACAGAATATAATTTAAACTGTGGCTCCCTGCACATAGTCCCAGTGATTTGAAATTCATCACTAACTGAAACATTCAATGTTTCTGTATCATAATTTATGCAGGTTCTAAAAGCCTGAAATTGCTAAGAATTATGAGCTTCATAGTTCTTTATTACTTTAAGAGAGCAATAGTAATGAGATGGATAAAGGCAGGTTGAATGCTTGCTGGGGCTGAGGGTGAATTGTGGGAGTGAGAAGCACCAAGAAGTCAGGATAGGCGCATTAAGCTTTATGCATTAAAATTAGGGGGCTATTTTCATTCTAAAAAACTTTAAAAGGGCGTGGGGAAACAAAAGCCCAAGACCAAGTAAAACAAATATATATATATATTTATTATCCAACCCCAGTAGGACTATAGCCCCGTAATATGCTGAAATAAAAAAAAAATAATGTTTCTCAAACTTCAATAACATATAGACTCCCTTTAGAGAAAAAACAATTCTCATAAATCCACAGTGTGGGTCAAAATGTTTTCAGACCCCAAGTCTATGTCTAAAAACAAATATTTTGATTTTAGTGAAAACAACATCTGCTAGTGAGAAGCTAATCATTTTTAATACAATAATTAAAGATGAACCAAGGATTGGAGCCCTCATACATTCCTAGTGGGAATATTAAACGATACAGCCCATTCGGAAAAGTTGGTAGTTTCTCAAAATGTTAAACATAGAGTTACCATATGACCCAGCAATTCCACTCCCAAGAAAAGTGAAAACATAGGTCCGCAAAAACGTGGTTCATGGATGTTCTTAGCAGCATTATTCATAAGAGCCATAAAGGAAACAATCACACTGTTCATGAACTGATGAGTAAATAAACAAAATGTGTTATATCCATACAATAAAATAATATTTGGTCATAAAAATGAAGTACTAATATGTGCTACAACATGGATGAACCTGAAAACATTTTGCTAAGTAAAAGAAGCCAGACACAAAAGACCATATAGTACATGATTTAATTTATATGAAATGTCCAGAGTAGAAATCCATAGAGCCAGAAAATAGATTGGTGATTGCCTAGGTCTGGGTGGGGAGAGCTCGTAGGAAAATGATGGGTGATTGTTGATGGGTACAGGGCTTTACTTTTAGGGTGATGAAAATGTTCTGAAATTCAATAGTGGAGATGGTTGCATAATTCTGTGAATACGGCTGGCCCTTGAACAGCAGAAGTTTGAACTGTGTAGGTTCAAACTTATATGCAGAATTTTTTCAACCAAAATATAGTATTTATGGGATGCAAAACCTGATTATATGGAGGGCTGACTTTTCCTATATGTGAGTTCTGCAGGGCCTACTACAGGACTTGAGTATGCACAGATTTAGGTATCAGTTGGCAGTCCTAGAAGCAATCCCTCAAGTGTACTGAGAGATGACTATATACTAAAAAACATTGAATTGTACATTTTTAAAAGGTGTAGTTTGTAGTATGTGAATTATATCTCAATAAAGCTATTAAACAACCTCCCCCCAAAAAAGATGAACTACATAGTGATATCGAATACTGATTACTTCACAGAAGCTATGACTAGGGGAGCAGTAGAAGTGGTATAGAATTCATCTTTTAAACAAAGGCAATAATGGAGATGGATGGGGACTATGTAATTATGCTCAGCTGGCAAAAAAAAAATAAACTTTTTCAGGCAAGGTTTAAACTATGTAGAAAAAGAGAAATTCAAATCATGTCTATAAGGTTCAGGTTTAAACCAAATTGAAAGAAAGAAAGAAAGAAATTTAACAACTCATTTAAATCAACAAAATAACTGTTCTTTGAGGATATTGTATGAAATTATTAGGTAATTAAATATGAAATGTCCAATTTTGAGTCAAAAGTGTAGTTTATTATATCTCAAACAAGAAGCAGTACAATTAATCAAAGTATGCGCCTAAACTATTGACACAGTTTTGCCATCTTATTGGTAGTTTGTTTATGCCAGCAGTCAAGAAGCCTGCAGAGCGAGTGGTAATGAAATTACAAAAGGCGTTTTCCACAGCTTGTTGAGAACTGAATATTTTTCCTTGCAAGAAGCAATCCAAAGCCTGGAAGAAGTGATAGTCAGTTGGTACAAAGTCTGGTGAATGCGGTGGATGACAGAGAGTTTCCAAGTCCAGCTTCTGTAGTTTGAGTAGCGTTGTTTGTGTGACATGTGGTTGAGTGTTGTGTTGCAAGAAGATTGTCCTGTCTCTATTGGCCAATCTTGGCTGCTCAATCACAAGCATCCTCATCATTTCATCCAATTGGTTGCAATAGACATCTCTTGTAATCCACTGACCAGGTTTCATGAAGCTGTAATGGATAATACCAGCACTGGACCACCAAACAGACACCATTAGCTTTTTTTTGATAAATATTCAGTTTTAGACTGTGTTTCAGCACTTCATCTTTATCCAGCCATTGTGGTGAATGCTTGCAATTATAAAAAAGAATCCATTTTTCATCACATGTAACAATACAGTGTAGAAATTGTTCGCCTTTATATCATGACAGCAAAGAAAGGCAAGCTTCCAGACAATTCCTTTTCTGATGCTCATTTAATTCATATCGAACTCATCTATCCAGCTTCTTTACCTTGCCCATTTGTTTCAAATGGTCCAATATTGTTGGAATAGTAACAAACCTTGCTGCCAATTCACGTGTAGGTTGAAATGGATTTGCTTCCACTACAGCTTTCAGCTCATCATTATCCACCTTGGTCTCAGGTTGCCCACATGGCTCATTTTCAAGATTAACATAACATAACCAGAATGGAACTTCTCAAACCACTGACGCGTTCATTAGCCACATCCTTCCCAAACACTTCGTTGGTATTTCGAGCTGTCTGTGCTGCATTGGTTCCATGACGGAACTCATCTTCGAAAATGACAGGAAGTTTTGACTTATCCATGGTTTCACAAAAATTCCTGTAAAAAGAATTTGACAGATAATCACAAGCCAAAACATGCCTTTGCAAGACTGAGGATGTACCTTCACAATAAAAATAAAGCAAGAAGTGTCAAAGTGATATGTCAGAGAAATCAACTGTTAAACTTAGTACTTATGGAAATCAGATATTTCATCCTTAATAATCTAATACTAATTCGAACATGCAATTAGTAATATCTTTGTAGATTTTCTAAATTTGCCGAGGCACTTCTAGTTCCTTTGGTGTGCCTAAGAAAAGTCTCAGGTAAGACAGAATGTGTATGATATTCCTCTACAGGAAACTGTAGAGTACATGATTTACTTTATGAATTACCATAGTCAAATTGATTAATTATTATAAAAATTATCCAGCCCAGGGAATCCAAGGTATATTTTATTCAAGAATTATTTACATGAACTGATACCATATAAAAATGTTTAGATACTGAAGATTACTATCTCTCCAACTTACTTTGGTCAGTTGTTGTAAGTATTATAATAAATAGTATAGTAGGTTTTCTACATTTTCTCACCGGTTCTAATATTCATTCTCATCCCTGACTGATGGAAACGTAGGAACCCAGAGCTGGGTAATCAATGTTTTTCTATATATAGCTTTCTCAATCCTCAATATTTGTTTTATGAAACTAAAACAATTTCTGGAGACGGGCCAATGGAATTGGGAGCTACCATGATATTCTAACTGAAATGTAATATAATCACTTGTGGGTTTTCATTTTATGAGCTAAATCTGTGGAGCACAGTCATAGGGAGTAGTAACTATGAATGTGTTTTAGATGGACAATAGCTAATATGTCAACTTTCTGATTAGAAGATTAAGCATTTACATGTTGTAATATTTGGTATATTTATTTGATAATTCTTAATATTTGGATTTTTTCAGATATCTTTTGTCTGGTTTGAGGGAATTGGGGTCATTAGTATATGTGTAAAATGTAAAACACGTATATGTGTTTCTGCAAAAATCAGAGTTGACTAGAATTCCTGTGCTCCAAATGAATATTGATAAAGGCAAAGGAATTGAAAGTAGATTAAAATAATGGATCTTAAATAAGAGGTTTCAAGTATATACTTTGGTTCATAGGAATAAAAACTAGAGACTTTATGCAAAAACCTTGAAACTCATTTATTGTTATTTTCCACTAAGTATATGGATTTAGTTTGTTGATATAAATACTGTATGGCTTTAATATTTTGGTTTTCTTCTGAGATTAGTTTGGATATTTTTTCCAGAAAGGCTGGGCTCAGGTGAAGTTGACGCAATAGATCCTCTAGACCTGCACAGTTTAGAGACAACTTCAGGATAGTTTGGCCATAGGTCAAAATAAACAAACAGAAATACTTATAAAAAGAGATATAAAACTCTTTTGCAGTGGGCATCACCATAATTTAATCATATATACAATATATAGAATATATTTAAATTGGGTAACTGTGAATTGATAACTCAAAAGAGAAAAAGATGAAATAATAAGCTCTCATAGTAAAGTATAAAAATAAGTAAAAATAGAACTAAGTTAGAAAAATCAATATGAACTCCTGACCATGTGTCCCTCTTCCCTTTTTAAGGAAACTCTTTCTTTGTCATTAAAGTGACCCAAGTAATCTCTGGCACCATTCTGGCTACTCAATTTATGTGCACTCTAGGTTCCCATATTTTTTAACCCAACCTTATAGTCCACAAAGAGAAAACATTTCTTTTTGGGGAAGAAAAAAGTAAAGATGAGCTTGGAACATCTTATTTTCACAAGAAAGCTTTCAGAGAAACGTGTATTAGTGTTTAAAAGGACAAAGTGGCCAGCACAGAAAGAGGGCTGCCAGCGACCAACTAGTGACAATTTCATATTTAAAAATGATAGAATGATTAAAGTCAATTACCACAATGGGTTTAGAAGAAGTCCTGGTTTCATGTCAATACTGTAAAGGGGAAAGACATTCAGAACTTGTTAAATGTAATTGCAATGCATAAACTGTACTACATGGTTTGTTAATAGTATCTATAAAATATATGTCTATTAAAGCAAATTACATAATTCCTACACTGGACTGCTGGTAAACAGTTAGGCTGTAAAATACGGACTTTTTTAAAAATAGAGAAATAAAAATTTTAGTAATTAGAATACTGAGTGGGAAATTGAATGGGAATGCTGATTGGGAAGTTATAAGGGGGGATTTAAAAGGGCAATTTACTGTATAGGAGAAGGGAATAGCATAAATGATATCTTGTACAAATAAAAGGTGTGACTTTATACATTTAAAATAAATTTTAGATATCAGGCTAACCTTTGGGAGGGGGAAGAGAGAAAGAAGAAAACAACCAGGAAAACTATTGAATGGTTTGCATTCCTTGGCCACGATAATGAAGGTAGCGAAAAACATAGTAAAGGTCAAACTAAGCGGAGTTATTATCCAGATTGAGGGTGAATTGTGTGTGTTTCAATTTTGTTACAGTGGCAATAGGTCCCAAACCCCCATGGAAACATAATTAGGGGGAAAAATCACATTTAAGTGGTGTTTGTTGAGCGGTGAGGACAAATGCCGTCTAGTTTTTATGACCTAGACGGAAGGTCTAGGGCCAAGTTTGACAGAGGTTTGTGTGGGAGACAGAAAATTGATGTCGGTTGGGGAATTTGAGTCATGTACAAAGAGATTAACATAAATCAGCACACCTGATAAAGTTTCTAGGCACTGCAGACCTGCTGCTTCTCAGCCTGACTCTACTCAAATTAGTGGAGTTTCCAACAAAGTTATAGTTTATGTATATTGTCTTTCCCATTCCACCTGTTGACTCTGCTGCTTGGGAGAATCCCTTAGGTCCTGGGTCTAGAAAAAGACTGGGTCAGTTGGTTTGAGATCTGAGTCATATTAGCAAGCAGGAGAATTGGGTCTGATCATTCAAGATAGGGTGCAATAGACTAGGGAAAGAATAATCACAATGACTTTTAGTAAATCCTGTCAGTCAAAAATCAAAAGATTCAGGTAAAATAGATGTATAGGTTCCTTAATCATTAGCAGGTGGAAGTTTCATCTCCTCATTTTACATATGAGATCACTGAGGCCTGATGTAATAAAGCGATTCATCCAAGATCACCCAGATGCTTAATGGCAGAGCATGTCCTTTGACTTTTCAGTTCAGAATTCTAGTTCCTGTAATGAACTGCTGTGGTGTTGAAAAAGAAGTAACAAAGTGTGTGATTGGAAGATGACATTTTCAATGGTAAGTTAAAAATTTCCAGCAAATAA
>NW_012150841.1:7234072-7234413 GCF_000956105.1 Propithecus coquereli
TTGAGATGAGTTTTTTAATCCTATTGTTCAAATCTCTATCTTTACTAGCATTTCCCTGCTGTTCTATTAGTTACTGTGATACAAAATATCACTATTATTGTGCTTGTCTATTTCTTTAATTTGTCATTATGTATTTTTTGAAGGTAAATTTATTATATTTTCCTGCAAGGATTTAACCTTTTATCATTATGAAATATTTTTTGCTATTTCTA
This sequence comes from Propithecus coquereli, assembly GCF_000956105.1. Lineage (NCBI taxonomy): Eukaryota > Metazoa > Chordata > Mammalia > Primates > Indriidae > Propithecus > Propithecus coquereli. The sequence continues at coordinate 7,234,285 of NW_012150841.1, forward strand.
GTAAAGCTTTTTGACATTAAGTCTATTTTGCCTCATGGTTATTATATCTGTACTAGCTTTCTTTGGATATTGTTTGTATGAAGTATATTTTTCACTTACTTTCAACTTTTCTGTATATTTAGAATGTGT
>NW_012150841.1:7236483-7241729 GCF_000956105.1 Propithecus coquereli
TTTTTTTTTTCAGAAATCTCTTAACGACTATTGAAGTGATAAATAAAATTGGCATGGATTCTTATCATGTCTTTATTTCAAACGTACTGTACAGTCCCCATCTTTAGGGAGATATGAACCTACCACTTGCAATGGGTATACACAGGCTTGTATAACAATGAAATTAAACCATTAAGGATTGGGTTGATTAAAGGTTAGACAGAAGGAGCCAGAATTTGTACAGGGAGGGCATAGGATTCATAGCCACAATTTAGTAGCTGGTTATTGATTCTCAGGCCCAGACTCTGAACTTATGGCTGAGTCATAGGAAGATAGTGTTGAACTCAAATATTAGTAAACCTATGAAGGTATTAGTAGAAATGTGCATCAGAGGCCATGGTTTTCTCTGCAGTGTAGCAGGAAGCAAAGGGTATGGCAACATACCTCATTAATAAGAAGTTAGAACAGGCAAGGAAGATCATGGCAGATTCTCCTGTGATAACCATGCAAGATTCTTGTGTGTGCACATATGGGTAATTCCCTAATGAGTTCTGTCTTCAAAATGCAATATATTAATATTTGCCATGTTTTATAAAACACACTTATGGTAGACAGTAATCAGAATATCAGCTGAGATATCAGGACTCAAACTGTCATTTTCTCTCTATAGCTGATACTCTCCATTCAAGATTTTTGTGGCCAAAAAAACAAAAATTGCTGACAATGAGTTAACTCACCAGCTGCTTCATGGCCTTCTAATCCTGGCGAGTTGAAAACCCATTGAAGATTTCTATATCACACAAAGAATAATTGCCAACACTACTTTTCTTAACCTGGGTAATGATAATAATTGGAAGCTGAATTCCTTTCTTCCTTGATTTATTATTCATTCATCAGTTCGTTTGACAGTTAGATGCAGAGCACTTTTAGTGATCCAGAGACTCTATAGTTCTCTAGAACTTCCATTTCCTTGTAGCTCTCTTCCTGTGTTAAAAAGTTTTCACTGCCTCTGTAGTTGTTTAATGCCTTTAACCATATAATTTTTTAAATTTATCTTTCGTTTCAGTCCTTGCTTCTAATTGTTCTTAGCAGGAGGTTGATTCTGGCCTGCAATAAACCATAGGAAGTATTCACTTTGCAGGGTAGTGTAAGACCATAAAAATGACCACGCAATTTGAAATCATGCAAAATGACCTTAATAATCAATAGCAAAAATTTTGATTATTCTGTAACCTTTGAAAATTCTTGTCAAAATATTAAAACTTTTATTTTCATTTATAAATGTATAGCAATGAAAAAATAGTAATGCTAATGTTTATTTAGTACCCTGTAATTTAAAACATTAAGGGCATCAAGCATTAAAGTGTTTTGTTTCTTTTCTCTGCATTCCCACCAACATCTATTATTTTTACATGTAACAATATTGCACATATACCCCATAAATTGGTATAAATTAAAAAAGTGTTTTATTTCTCTGTAGACAACTTATCCAGAGTAATTTCAACAGTGTTTGATTTCTTCTTGTCATATAACTTATGAAACAGAGCAACAGTTTTTTCCTATGCTTTGGTGAATTGCCATACTCTTTTTTTAAGATTGGATCATTTTGTCCTTTGTTCATTCAATGTCATGAAATATTTCTAAGAGTCCCTTTAATGTGAACATTTTTTGCTGGCATTACTTCCTCTAGGACAGCATCACCTTTTTGTCACAACTACTTCTCTCAATTTGGTCACTAAATTCACCTTTACCAAGTTCCTCTGGCCGTATATCTAGAGTCCCTCAAATGGTACTCATGTTAACATTCCAGTGGTCAGCTATTTCTTCCATAAACCCATATACATTCTATTTGAATTTCACTTCTAGCATTATCACTTTTTGCTTCTTTTTGTTGCACTTACACTTTGTTGCTCAATTCACTCTTTGGATTATCCATTTGTGTAAAATGTCACATGGGTTTATCATTGGGAAACAAGGAGGCAACACAACTATGCACTTTGCTGTCTGTGTGAGAACTGAATAACAAATACCCAGTAATCAATCACTGACAGACTTTTAAAGAAGGGACCTGATTTGTTACCGATCATGATACACAATGGTATTTATGGAGTGATCTGTAGACTGAAGAGCTGGCAGTAAAAGATTATATTTTAAGCAATTTCTCACAGTTAATATACTGTGGTAATTGAAATTTGAATGATGTTCTTCAGGACTGGTGTTATGTAGCTAAATTGTGGTAACTGAAATATGTGCATATCAGGACCACGCAAAGGGATGACTGTATGTATAAAAGCATTTTCCACTTAGTAAAACCTCTTACCATGGATGCAATTTATTTTGGTGAAATCACCATGAAGAAGCACTTTTCTCGGGATCTTGACCAAGCATTTCACCAGACAATGACAAATTCAGTAGCTTAACTCTTGCTGCTTGGCTAGCATCTCAGTATTTTGAGGTGTTCTTTGAATAATGAGGAATTCCTTTATACAACAAACATTTAATGAGGCATTGAATTTAGAGTTCAGTACTTAACAAATAGGATATGAAAAAAATTCAGAAACTTCACAGATCACAAATGTAAAATTACATGTGAATGTTAATGGAAACAAGAGATTTCACTTGACTGACTATGGACCAAGTCTAAAAGGGGAGAAAGCCAGATGGAATGTTGTGAATAAAATGATCCCAGGCTATTGCACGTGGCTATAACTCTGCAATGAAATAGAGAATGCTGTTGCTGGATGCCAGCTCTGGTGCCACTATGAAGATGAGCCAACTGAGCTGCCAATGTTTTATAGTTTTTATCTGGTTTGTTCATTACTTATAATCACCAAATTATTTTTAGTATTTTTACTTAGGTAGAGTAGCATTGGAGGAATTTCATTTATTATATGAAAAGACAAACAAAATATGTCCCCTGATGTGACATTGTAAAGTTGACTATGTGGCACAGAATAAATAATGTTCTGTAACTCAAGCTTTTGCTATCACTGTTGACTCATCGAATGACAGTAGAAACCCACTTAAATTTTTTTATGTTTTAGTTTCCAAGCTGTTTAAGAGTGATAATAAGACCTTGCCCACATCATGGATACGTGGGATTTATGAAGAAGTGATTCTAAACTATTTTCAAAATTTTGGATATAAACTGTTGAGGTTATTTTAAATATAGTTACTGAGTTATTACTTGAATCAAACTATTGTAGTAATTGATACTTCCTAAAGTTAAAACTGTTTTTAATATTATATACATGCCCAAATGAATCATATTTAGATATTAGTGCCAAATTAGGGATTTCATAAGGAGTAGTAGTATAGGTAATGTGACAGCTAATATTGAGGCAACATAATTGTGCTTTTAAGTGCTTCATAAAAGGATGTGTTATATTTAACCACACAGGAGTGCCATTTTTGCAGGTCAAAAATGTTCAAGTATTGGAAATTTCATATACTTTAACCTAAATAAAAAGCCATGGATTAATTCTGTTTCTAGTCTTTAACCTCTCTTTAAATCTTGGTTTCTTAATTATAAATTGAGTATGATGCAGTTCACCCTTTCAAAAATATAGGTATTTTTCTCTCTCATTTTATCCCTCTATTTATGTCTATCTCCTACCTGCCTATCTAAACATCACGATAGATCCTTCATTTCTTGGCTGTGTGAAATTGACTAAGTTACTTAACATCTCTAAACCTCAATTCTCAACTATAAAATTGAAATAATAATAATACTAGCAAATACTAAATTGGACTCTGTCCAGATTAAGGAGGCAAAATATGTTAAGTATTTAAAATAGAACCTGGCACACAGAACATGTTTATCCAATATCAAGTTTTATTTTAGAACCTTAGCACAGAAATTAAGCATTAAGCATTATTCCTCATGTTTAGTATTATCATTATATTTTTATCTAGTCAGAAAACTTTCTGTTGTCTGGCAGGATCTTGGTGTGATTAATAAGATATTCTGATTAATAAAAGTACTGTATCATTCAATTGTATCTAATGAGTAGGCAGTTTAAATGCTTAATTGAATTAATTTCCCATTTAAGAAAGAAATAGATTACATTTGACTTCCAAACCATTCAAAATTTAATTTGTTCATCAATTACTAAGAAAGTACTTCAGAATGCTTTGTAGACCCTAAGGGTCTTTCTTATAACCATCTGTTACAATTGCATTATGGGTATGTAGATGAGTCAGTTAATAGAGAATGTTAGTCAATAGAGTGTTGGATAAAAATAGATTGTATTGTGTTATCTAATTGATTCATCTTTAATTCTTTAAAGAAATTTCTCACTTTTGTTATTGGCAGGCACAGTTTTCTTTTTCTGTTGGTAACTTATTCTCCATAAGTGATCATCTAAATGGAGTGACTCATTTTGGAAGGTACTGCTATAATGTCTTTTCTGCAAATATCTGTGATAATCCATTGGAAGGCACTGGTATCCATGTTGATCTTGTCCTCTTTGATAGGCAGTTGTGCCAAAGCTGCTTTGTTTGCCCCCATTTAACCATATTCAAATCCATTTTGATTCTGACTCTTGGCTCCATCTCTGCCATGAGTGACTGTGCTTCTCTTTGGACTTGATGCTTCTTTCTGGCCTCCCTGTCTTTGACTCTTGGCTTTCCTTCAAAAATTTTGGCCTGGATTTGGACAAGGAAGCTCTTCAGAGGGCCCTGAATACTATGACTTCCTCAGAATCTGTTTCTCTAGCCTTAATAGGCTGGACCAGTGACAGACTGGCCTTGAGTGGCCAGAGGATTCAGCTAATGCAAAAGAGCATTGAGAAATTGGGGCTTTCATCAAGGCTCTATCAGAAGCTTTGAACTTATGCAGAATTACTTTCCTTAACAGCCTTCAATTACTCTTGGGGAAAAATAGGATTTGTAAGTCAAAATAAATGCTTGAAGCTTTAGGAGAAACATCATTCAAAGTATAGAGTTCTGCTGAACTCTATACTAAATTAGATCCTTATCTCACACCATACACAAAAATCAACTCAAAATAAATTAAAAACTTAAACATAAGACCTGGCACTGTATAACTACTAGAAGAAAACATATGAGAAAATATCCGAGAACTTGGTCTGGGCAATGATTTTTTGGATATGACCGCAAAAGCACAGGCAACAAAAGCAAAAATAGACACACATGATTACATTGAACTAAAATGCTTCTGTACAGCAAAGAAAGCAATTAACAGAGTGAGGAGGTAACCTATGGACTGGGAGAAAATATTTTCAAGTCATATATCTAATAAGGGA
>NW_012150841.1:7242479-7266511 GCF_000956105.1 Propithecus coquereli
AGGTTGGAATACTATTCATCCTTATAAAAGAAGGAAATTCTATCATTTGTGTTAACATGGATGAAATTGGAGAACATTATACTAAGTGAAATAATCCAGGCACAGAAAGACAAATACCACATGTCTCAATTATATGTGGAATCTAAAATGATCTAATGTATAGAAGCAAAGAGTAGAAGAATGGTGGTTACAGAGACTGAGAAGTGGGGGAATGGGGAGATAATGGTCAAAGGATACAAAGTCTCAGGAGAAATAAGGGTTGTTTGGGTTTTTTTGAGATCTATTGTACAGTGTGGTGAATATAGTTAATAATAGTGTATTGTACATTTCAAGATTGCTAAGACAGTAAATTTCGAATGCTCTCACTACAAAAATAATGAGTATTTGAGGTGACGAATGTTAATTAGCTTGACTTAATTATTTCACATTTTATTCATAAATCAAACATCACTTTTTACCTCACAACAAGGGTCCCCAACCTATGGTGAGTTGTGTAATTATTTCATTATATATTATAATGTGATAACAATGGAAATAAAGTGCACAATAAATGTAATGCATTTGAATCATCCCAAAACCATCCCCCCACCAGCCCGGTCTGCGGAGAAATTGTCTTCCATGAAAACGGTCCCTGGTGCCAAAATGGTTGGGAACTGCTGCCTTATAATATATACAATGTTAAATTGTTAATTTACAATAACATTTTTTAAAGGGGTATTTGGACCCAGATGGTTAAAAAAAAAAAGTATAAATACTATTTAAAACACTAGGGTTACATGGCTGGCTGGCTGTTTCTTTATTCTGCAGTGCTACTGAATACCACCTAAGCATATCAGAAAATGCAGCCACATGCTTCTCCTGTAAAAAGCCTGGCATAGTGACATCGTCTGTCAATCTTCATAAGTACAGTTGGCTCTCTGTATCCACAAGTTCTGCATCCAAGGTTTCAACAAATAGGGAATTGAAAACGTTCAGAAAATAAAAACAATAAAAATAACAATGCAATAATAAACATAACACAAGTTGAAAAACTATAGTATAACAACTATTTACATAGCATTTACATTGTATTAGATATTATAAATAATCTAGAAATGATTTAAAGTATATGGGAGGGTGTGCATAGGTTGTTTGCAAGTACTAGGTCATTTTATATAAGGGACTTGAACATTCTTGGACTTTGGTATCTACAGGGTTGTAGAACCAATCCCCCATGGATACCAAGGGATGACTGTATTAGAGAAGATTTCCCATTTGGAAGAATATGCAAGCAACACAAACCTCTAAGAGTCAGATTAGAGAGCTTTCGTGATATTTGAGGTCAATTTCCCAACAAGCATTCTTGCAGGCATGATTAAATTCTGCATGATTTTCAAGTGTCACCTTAGAAATGAAGAGTTTCTCATTGTTTTATTTATAAGTCTGACATAAAACACTAATGTTTTCACATAATAAAATACAATAGAAATTGTTGACATTTTCAGTTTCAATTAGCAATATTGTTTTAAGCACTTACTTTGAAGTAAAAATTTGCACATTTATGACATTTATAAATGAAAGCATTTGGCTGACTGGTTTTAATGGCTGAATCATGAGATGCATATTTCAGAAAAGTGAAAACTGCTATTTTTTCTATTATCTAGTTAGCGTTCCAGTGTAGCCGTTTGTTTTAAACATGTCAACTTTCTTTAAATGTTGCATTTAGCAATCACTAATTGCTGTATGCTATTTAAGTGATCTGGAAACATCTGTAGGCCAAAGTCAAGGTCAATGATCTGAATATGGGAAAAAGATTCAAATATTTTTTATAAGGCCAAATAAAGTATGATATGAGACTGACCTGAAGCTGGGAAAGGTCATGTTAGCAAAGAATTCCAACCAATTACAAGATCCAAGCAGATGGGTACTGGTGCTTGGTAGAGGTTAAAGTTAAAGTGCTTCAGAGTTGGCAGTAGCTCAGGGGGTTGCATTCATCAGGGAGACCTAGTGGTGTGCTCTGGGGAACCAGACTCTAGAAAACTAGGATGTAGGCAAAGACAGAGATGTTAGAAGATAGGCTACAAGAACAGTGGTAGAACAGTGAAGGAAAGCCAGGTACCAGGACTCAGAGGAAACAAAGAGCCAAGACAAAGTCGATGTTATTTTCCTAGGCTGACTACTAACATTATCCATTAGTCCCAAAGAATAGAGTAAGAATGGACCTATATGTAGGTAATAAAAATGTTAACTTTTCTGTGTTAAAGTGTTGTAATTAAGGATGCCAAACAGACTATCGTAACAAGAACCTTGTCTAAGATGCTGGTAGAGAAAGAGGAAATTCAAAGGTGGATTCGAAATGCCTTGTGAGGGAAGAACTGCTTGAATTTGCAGATTAGTTGGAGGTGGAGAAGATGTCTGTGAGCCTTTTAAATTCAGTGCACCTGAGACCAATTGCTAGAAAAAGGATAAGCCAATAGGAGATGCTCTCTGGGGTGAGGAGGAGGATCAGTTCTGTGTTAAGCATGCTTACTTTAATTTGACTGTGAAACAGTTATGGAAACAAGCGAGCTGTGTGAGGAAAGATATTGTATGTCTCACCACTGCAAATATTCTTTTATTCTTCAAGTAACCATTTGTTGATATAAATAATGTTTCTATAGCTTGCAGTTAAGCGTGAACTATAGAGATAACAGAGAAGGAAAAACATCTCAATTTAAAAAGAATATTTGGCTGTTACTAATAAGACTAATTTGAAATTAGAAATAAGTGACATTAAAATATACAATTTTTTAGCCAGGGAGCCAACTTCATTTAAAAATATAAAATATTGAGGCTGCAGACAACTCCAGAGGGTGTCATTTATATCATGGCATATATGAAAAAACACCCTAGAATTGTTCGTTGTATAATATAATCTGAGTAGCTGTCCTCAGTGATATCAGATAAAGTATTCATAAATAAATTTTAAAATAACATGATTTGAAAGTAAACAACTATAACAAATTAGAAGTAAAATGAAACAAAACATTCTCTTCCCATCCAACAAATTTTAAGCCTAAGAACAAACTGTACAAGAACTATGTGAAGAAAATTAAAACAACTTTAAAGGAGAGTCTTAACAAAAAGATACGCTAAATGGAGACATGTACTGTTTTCCTGGATGGATGCCTCAGTATTGTAAACATGGTAATTTTATCTCAAGTCAATCTATGCATTTAACATAGCTCCCATAAAAATCTCAATGACATATTATTTTCTTCCTAAATCTGACAATAGGGATTCTATAGTTTATCTGAAAAAATGAACATGAGAATAGCATGGACAAAATTTAGAAATGTATTGAGAAATATGTAGCACTCCTAGTACTTAGTTTTATAGATATTATAATGTATTAGAAAACTACAGTAACAAAAATGAGTATTGGTGTACAGATTAATAGATAAGTCACTTGAATTGAAAGTACAGAAAGAGATGTAATTTTAGGTACAAATTTGTCATACTACAATGTTGTCATTTCAAATCTGGATTAAAAGATTAGATTATCCATTAAATGATATAGAAGCAACAGGTTAACTGTATAAAACAAATAATAAATTTATATTGTTAAATTCTTTATTTTTAATTATTATGGGTACACAATAGTTATATATCCTTATAGGGTACATGTGATGTTTTGATACAGACATACGATGTGAATTAATCAAAACAGGATAATTGGGGTATCCATCACCTCAGGCATTTACCATATCTTTGTCTTAGAAACATTCCAATTCCACTCTTTCAGTTATTTAAAAGCATACCTTAATTTGTTGTTGATAATAGTCAATTTGTTGTGCTATCACATACTATTCATTCTATCTAACTATCCAACTATATTTTTGCACTCATTAACCATCCCTACTTTATCACCTCCTCCCAACCACCCTTCCCAGCCTCTGGTAACCATCATTCTATTTTCTTTCTCCATGAACTCAATTGTTTTTAATATTTAGTTCCCACATATAAGTGAGAACATGTGAAATTTGTCTTTCTGTGCTTGGCTTATTACACTTAACATAATGTTCTCCAGTTCCATACATGTTGTTGCAAATGACAGGATTTCATTATTTTTTGTGGCTATATCATATTCCATTGTGTCTATGTACCACAATTTTTTTATCCATCCATCTGTTGATAGACATTAAAGTTGATTCCAAATCTTGACTATTGTGAATAGTGTACAATAAAGTAGAAGTGTAGATATCTTTTTGATACATTAATTTCCCTTCTTTTAGATGTACACCTAGCAGTGGGATTGCTAGAGTTCTATTTTTAGTTTTTTGAGGAACCTCCATACTGTTCTTCATAGTGGTTGCACTGACTTACATTCCCACCAACAGTGTATGAGGGTACCTCTTTCTCCACATCCTCACTAGTATTTGTTATTGCCTGTCTTTTTGATAAAAGCCATTTTAACTGATGTGAGATGATATCTCATTCAAGTTTTGACTTGTACTTCTCTGATGACTAATGATGAACATTTCTTGACCATCTGTATGTCTTCTTTTGAGAAATATCTATTCAGATCCGTCACCCATTTTTAAATCAGATTTTTTGATTTTTTGCTATTGAGTTGTTGGAGATCCTTATATATTCTAGTTATTAATCCCTTGTCAGATGGGTAATTTGCAAATATTTTCTCCTATTCTGTGGGTTTTCTCTTCACTTTGTTGATTGTTTCCTTTGCTGTGCAGAAGCTTTCTAGCTTGATATGATTCCATACATCCAAATTTGCTTTGGTTGCCTGTGCTTTGGGGTATTACTAAAGAAGTCCTTGCCCAGATTAATGTCCTGAAGCGTTTCCACAATGTTTTCTTTTTAGCCTGTGGCACTAGAGGCATTTGGTTGTCATGGGAGCCAATACTTAATGGAAATTGAATCTCCCAGCTTCAGTAAAGTTCAATATGGCAGTTCTCGAGGGGAGGAGAGGTGTACTTACAGACCCCTGCTGATCTGTGCTTCTCCACACCCTCCCAATGGGCACAGGCTCTCACTTGCTGCCTGACCCTGATACCGGGACCTCTCCCCTATGCCTCCCTGCCCCTCTGCCCGCACTGTCAGTAGGCAGATGTGCCAAATCTTGTCAGTGGTATGGTCACTAACTGAGGATGCCCTGCCAGCTCAGGGTAAAAATGCAGCCCCGGCACTGGAAGGGGGCCACTCAGCACAGAGAATTCCAGCAGCTGCAATGGTAGTGGGGAAGGGGCCACGGTCTTCCTGTACCACTCTGGAGCTGGGGGGTAGCACTTGTCTGTCTGCCCTCTTCCTCTTCATGGCTGTGGCATCATGACTGCCCTCCTCTCCGAGTCGCAAAGGCGGCCACTCTGTTTGAGTCAGGCTCGGCTGGGAGTATGCTCCCTATTGCCCGAGGCAGGCTCATTCACTCAGCGCAAGGTGTTCTGGAAGTTGCTATGTGGTGGGTGCCGCTACACGACTATAAGCAGCCTGAACCGAAATTACTTCCTGGGATGCCAGGAGTGTAGGAGATACAGAGGAGGAAGGCGTCCAGGTGCAGGGATGCCAGCTCTCTGGTTCCTCGTGGCACTCCCCCGCAAGATGAGAGCCCTGTGTCCCATTGCAGGCCTGAGGCACCTGGGTGGGGGAAGGGGAAAAATCCCTTACCCTTTCCCTGGGCTCTAAATCTCCCCTGATTTGGTTCATGCCACTTTCTCCCTTCTATCCTCCTCTCACCTATTCAGTTCTTGCTGGTGGTGTCCTGGGCTCCACTGGTATCAGACCCTGTGGTCCACTCTTGATCAGCTATCAACCTCCATTCTCCTCAGTCCACCCCCCAACTCCTCTACTGGGAAGGTCCGATAAGCCTTGACTCTAGTCAGACATCTTGAATTCCTCTCTATTCTTTCTTTTTTATTCTTTTTTCTTCATTGTTGACTGACTGGATTAGTTTGAAAGCCTTTTCTTAAAGCTCTGAAATTCTTTCCTCTGCTTGGTCTAGTCTCGTTTGAAGCTTTCTGCTGTATTTTAAAATTCTCTAAATAACTCTTCCATTTCTTTAAGGTCTATTATATCTTTTCTTATGTTTCTATCTCTGTAATGACTTTTTTTCATTTTTTATTCATATCCTGAAATATTTTTGTGGCTTCTTTGTGTTGATTTTCAACTTTCTCCTCAATTCCATTCATCTTATTTGCCATCCATATTCTGAATTCTATTTCTGACATTTTGACAATTTTCTTTAGGTTGGGTTCCATTGCTGGATACCTTATTGTGATCCTTTGCGGGTGTCAAACAGCTTGTTTTTAATGTTGCCAGAGTTCTTATGCTGGTTCCTTCTCATCTGAAACCTCTTCTTTCACCTTAAGGCAGATAAGTTTGCAGTGCACCTGTTCTCCTATGCTGGGAACTCTCTTACTTAGTGAAAAGAAGGAGAGGTCCCTGGCTGGTGCACTTACGTCCTTCTTCAGAGGATTGACCAAGTGAGGGAGGGATAGATGCACCAAGAGCCTGTAATGCAGCCATTGCGCTGCATCTACGCATTCCCCTCTGGTTGTCACAGTCCAAGCTGATAGTGGAGGATATTCATACGGAATTGTGAGTTGGTCTTCAGGCTGCTGTTGGAAGGTTGGGCAGGGAGCTAGACAATTTCCTCTCCATGGAGGTGGGTGGCATGAGAGTTTGCTGTGCTCAGACCACCCTGTGATGGTGGCAGTGGTGGCTGGGTGAGGCTATTTAGGTGGTGCCTCCAAATGTCAGGGCTGTGTGCGTTCACTCCACTCAGTTCCAGGGGAAGTGGTGGTACATGGTGAGAAGTGGCTTCTGGAGAGGGAATGCAGTGGTGTGTGTGTGTGGGGGGAGCTGTACCACGGTGGTCATGCAGTTCAGGCCATGGTTAGTGTCATCGATTTGCATGGTACACTGCACTGCCAGGGTGCCAGCACATGGGGCAACTGGGGCGTGCGGGCATGGGGCTAGGGAGGCTTGGCAGGTCACAAGAACTTGGCTGGCAGCCAGGCAGGTTGTAGGACCTTGGCTGGTTCCTGTGTAGGTTGCAGGAAGTTGTCCAGAGCCTGAGAGAGTCATGGGACATGGCGGGCACCTAGTTGGGTCAAGGGTCCTTGGCTTTCACCTGGGCTATTCATGGGACCATGGCCAGTGGTGGGGTGGCTTGTTGAACCACAGAAGCTGGGCTGCTTGTTACCAGTGGGGCTGAGAGACACATAATTAATGTCCCATCAGTGAGTTGCAGTGGCTGGGGCTCTTCCTCTGCCCAGGTCTGACTGTAGTAGCTACTGTGGTGCTACTCAGGCAGCGTGATGGCACTATTCAGATGGTGAGATGGCAGTAGCAGATGCTGAGTGCTGGTGGGTACCTAGTCTGCTCAGATCCCTTGGAGGCATTCTGTGTATTGTGTATACTACACAAAGCTGCAGTGTAGCTGACCTCTCTGTAGACTGGGTGCTCTGGTGCTGAGAGCTCAGAATGGCATCTGTTGAAGTGACCCAGAATCAGAAGCCAGGAGGACCCCACTGTGCCTGCTCTCTATTGCAATGCTGATGCAATGCACAATTTCCAAGCAATTCGCTGATCAGCTTGGAGGCCTGTTGTAGTGCGGGACCCCCTCATAGCTTGTGTTGCAGTGTCTAGTGGGAGAATGTTTAGCCCCAAATATCTGTCCCCTGACCATTTCCCATGTGTAGATGCTTCCCCCAGGTACCTTCCCACTTTACTGTGTTCCTCCATGACGGAGTGGCCCAATGCAAAGTCCCACAATCATTTCACTTCACAGATTCTCTCTCCACTCAGCACATTGGCATGGCACTGCTGGGGGATGGGAGATGGGTGGTGTCAGCAATATAAGACTGTCTTTTATGCCCTCTTCAGTGTCTCTTTCCTTGATATAATCTTAAAAACCAGGTACTGTGATTGTTCATCTGATTTTTGGTTTTTCTGAGGTGCTTCCTTGAGTGGATACTTGTTGAATTTGGTGTTCATGTTGAGGGGAAATCATTGGAGATATCTATTTGGCCATATGGCTCTACTCCTTCTACCAGGTTTGTTTGCAAATCATAAATTTATGTGGTCAAATGATACCTTAGAGATACTGCAGATGTGTTAAAGATGCAGATACAAAAATTAAGCAATAAAATGTATACTGAAAATGCTGTTGGAAAATAGTCTAATTTTGACATGAATGATGGATTTCATGAGGGGGAAACATGAAAGTAAGCAGTAAAAGCTATAAAGAGAATCATAAACTTGAGTACCTAAATATTAATAATGTCTAGTTACTTAGGCATTCCACAAAATCTACTGGAAAATACAGCATAATGAAATAGAAATCCTTATCCCATAATAAAATTTCTTACTAATTAATAACAAAAAGATGAATCCTCATAACGAAATATAATAAAGATATGAAGAGATAATCTACAAAATAAAAAATATAAAGACAAAATACAAATATTTTGAAGCCTCAAATTGTCCTGATAATCAAAGAAGTTGAAATTTGCAAATATAAGTCAGCGTAACTTCAATATTAAAGTATGGCTGAGACATAACTAAAAAAATGCAATGCAATCTCTCACATGAAAATAGATACACAAATTCTAAACCAAAAATGTTAACATATGTGTCATGGTTTAAATTGTGTCCCCCAGAATTTATGTTGATATCCTAACACCCAATATCTTAGAATGTGACCTTTTTTGGAGATAAGCTCTTTGCAGAGATAATCAAGTTAAAATAAGGACATTAAGGTGTACCCTAATCTAATATGACTGGTGTCCTTCTGAAAAAGGGAAATTTGAAGATGGATAGGTAAACAAGGAGAATGCCAAGATGGTCATCTACAAGCCAAGGAGAGGGGGAGACTGGAACAGATCATTCCTTCATAGCCCTCAGATAGTACCAACCTTTTCAACACATTGATTGCAGGCTTCAAGCCTCTAGAACCGTAAGACAATAAATTTATGTTGTTTAAGTCACCCAGTTTGTGGTACTTTGTTATGTCAGCCCTAGAAAATTAATATAATATGTAATCCAGCAATACAGAGAAAGAACAGTATATTACAAATGAAGAAGATTTATTCCTGGGATGCAAACTTAATTTTATATTCAAAAATTAATCAATATAATTTAGTATATTAAGAGAAAAAGATGATGAATCACATGATCATTGCAATATATGCAAAAATTGAGAAATTCAACCACCATTCATAATTTTAAAAAGTCATCGTAAATTAGAAATATCAGAGAACTCCATAGTTGGATGAAGAATCTCTGCAAAAATTCTACAACAATCCTTATAGTTGATGGCAAAATATTAAAAGCTTTCCCTTAGAGATTGGGAATACGACAAAGATGCCTGTTATCACCGCTTCTATTCAACATAATAAAAAAAGTTGCCAGTGTAATAATTCAAGATAAAGAAGTAAAATGCACATGGATTAGAATTAAATAAATAAAAAGGAATACAGGCTGGAATGGAAGAAATAAAACTGAAATAAAAGTGAGAAAAGTTCAAAAGCATCTACAAATAAACTAATAGAATTACTTAGCAACATATAAAATATACAAAAATTAATTATAAATAGCAGAAATAAACATAGAAATAAAAAGTTAGAAGATACTAATTATAATAGCATCAAATACTAGGAATAAACACAACAAAATATGTAGAGGTTCTCTACACTAAAAACTACAAAACATTCTCAAAATAAAATAAAGAAAACCTAAATAATGAAGGTATATACCATGTTTATGGATTGAAAAATGCAATGTCCAGAAATGTCAATTCTCTTCAATTTACTCTGTGGTCTTAGTGAAATCATGGTCAAAATCCTAGTGGAATATATTATTCGTTTATTTTTGGGAGAAGCTGACAAACTTAATCTAAAATTCATGTGGAAATCACAGGGCAAAAAATAGCCAAGTTAATCTCAAGGGAAAACAAAGCTGAAGGACATTCACTCCAGATATCGAATTCTATTATAAAGCTGTAATGAATATAACAGTCTGGTGTTGGTGCACAGGTAGACAAACTGATCAGTGAAACAGAATAGCTTAGAAATAATCCCACACACATATGGTGATTTATGACGAAGATGACATTATGATACAGTGGGAAAAGAACAGTTTACTAAATGGTATTGAGTGTATTCATTATAAATATTGAAAAAAGCATGTCTGTACTGTACTTCTTAGTATGTACAAAAAAAATTCCAGATGGATTTCAGTAATACTTATGATATGAAAACCACTCTAATTTTAGGGGGAGAAACAGGAAAACATCTTCACGATTATAGAGTAGTCAAAGATTTTCTAAACAGTATATAAAAGAAAAACACTACCCAAAAAGGAAAGAAAAATAACACATTAGAGTATATTAGAATTAAGAAGTTCTGTTCATTAAAAGACACCATTAAGAAAGTGAAAAAACTGAGAGACAATGAGAAAATATTCTCAATACCTATTTCCAACAGAGACTTGTATCCAGAATACATACTGACTCCTACAAATCAATTAAAAACTACACTGCAACAGAAAAATGGGGGAAATAGTTGAACAATCACATCACAAAAGAGGACATCCAAATGGCTAAGAAATATATGAAAAGGAAGTAAACCATCACCATGCATCAGCAAAAAGGAGGAAGGGAAAAAACAACAGATTTTTCTTTCCTAGAAGCCTTTGCCCAAGACTACTGCTTTTGTCTCATTGGCCAGAACTATATCACTTTGCCAACCTTAGCTATAAGGAAGAATGATCTTAGGAGTATTTGGTTTCTCTAACTTCTGTTGTTTAATTGGCCAGAGAGAAGGAGGTTAGATATTCGTAGTGAATAGGATCTGTCACAGTGTATGATATAGTCAAATACATGTAAGAGGTGTATTGAAAAGAGAGGTCTAGAGCTCAGCAGAAAGGTCAGTCTGGAAATAATAATTGAGGTTCATAATTATGCAGAGGGTATTTTAAAGCTGTGGCTATGGATATAATCACTAAAAAGAGTGGCTAGAGTGAGTAGAGAGCTGAGGATACAATCCTGCTCTAGGCAAAAATTTAAGAATCTAGAAGAGAGAGGAAATCACAAAGGAATTTGAAGAGTGGCTAGGGTGACAGGAAAAATCATGAGAAAATGTTTGGGGAGAAAATGGTTTGGGGAAAAAGGAAGAGGATTTCAAGGAGAAATTAGGCAACACTTCAAATGCTAATGTTGGATCAAGATAGGAAATATCTGAAAGTCCTCCTTAAATTCAAAAAGCTGAAAAAGTGTTAACTTAGGCTAATCAGAAAATACTGACTTCAAAATATGCTGCAAAGCAACCAAAACAACATGGTCATGCATAAAAACAGACACAAGGATCAATGGAATAGAATACAGAACCCAGAAATAAATCCACACATGATGCTGGGGAAACTGGATAATCCTATGCAGAAGAATGAAACTAGACGGCTATCTCTAGCCATATACAAAAATTTAATCAAATAAAATGGATTAAATAATTAAATCTAAGACCTAAAACTATGAAACTACTAGAAGAAAACATTGGGGAAATGCTGCCACTACAGTGTTGAGTAAAGCTGAAAAAAGTCAATCATTTGTCTTGTGGCACATTCCTCAATCCATACCCGTATGTCTGCTAACAGTTCTGATTTTCACATGTGTTATAAATGGCCTAAATAGAAATTTTAATAATCTGTGAGCTGAATAATATTTTGTGCTATCAATGTCATTTAAAAATGTCTCTGTGTCTTTTGATTAAATGAACAAATTATGGGTACCATAAGCTAATTCCCACCATACAGGGAAATCAACCAGATGGACATTCAGTATTCCTTTCTGACCATATTGAGGAAAAGGAAATCTATAAACTAATTTGTCTCAATGAGAATTTTTCCACTTCATTGTTTTGTATTTTAAGATGTGTTGCATTTTAGGTTTGACTTCTCTCAGTTATTAAAGCTGTAACCTTTCTTTTTAAAGTCATCAGATGGTAGGTGCTTTGGCAAATATAAAATGATTACAAAGAAAAAAATGAATAATTGAAATGAAGAATGACCTTTTTAAGAGAATACAAATATTATAAACAGAGTGATGTGCAGAAACCTGGTATTCCATCTCCATGCCCACAAATTAGCTCCTGGTTTCCTGTTTCTCTTAGTAAAATACTGAAATTATATCTCCTTCCTCATACTTTCTGGCCCCCGGGAATACCTTCTATTTTTTAAATATTCTGTTTAAATTCATATTTGTGCTTTTTGACAAAAAAAAATCCTCAGCCATTGCTACAACCTGGTATCAGACAGATAAAATTGAGTATACACAGTTTTTTAGCAATTGATTATATCATGTGGCATCTGGAGGACTGGCTGATTTTTAAAAATTTTGGTCTTGATATTTTATCAATATGACGAGCTAATCAAACACATGTTCCAGGGTCTTTGTTGCCAGTGTTGTGGTTCACTATTAGGATGGCACAACTTAGAGAAGTAGCATGCCCCAGAAATTCTACCCTCTTATGACCCTCTGGTGGCAATATGTTTCCCTCTTTATACAGTCATTTAATTGATGCAGTTCACCCTCCTTTACTCTCATTTAATCAGTTTTTATTGACATACATTTCAATGACATGTCATTATTTGAGGAATTCTCAGAAGGAATTGAACATGGCATTGCTGTTCAGATTCCTTCATTTCCTTCTTTCCCTTCATTTCTTATTTTCTTCCCTTCTCCATCTCTTCCTGCCTCCCTTCCATTTTTTGTTATTTTTGTCCTTACTTTAACAAAGATTTATTAAGGTTCTACTGGGATCACTGGGCTCAAAATAAAAAGAAAAATAAGGCAAAGACCTGGTCTGAAAGACACTTAAGAGTCTGACTACTTTCTTCAACGGGTTCCTTAGGCTTACACAACAAAAGCTTCATGAAATCAACTGGATTTGTTTAGCAGATTCTTTACCTTGGTTGGGATTTTGAAAATTTAGAGGACCATGTTCAAAGTCCCTCAAAGCATTCCAAAGTATTTTTGTAATAAGATATTTATATGCAATTGGTATACTTATTATAAACAAGCTCCATCTGAAGACCCGCTAGATCACAGAATGAGTGAAGTTTATTAGCTTGGTTTGCTTTCTTCACTGTGTTTACTTTCAAATGAGAAAAGTCTTGAGAATATTCTTCAATTAATATTTTCACAGCCAGAATCATCTTTGCCCTACTCCTAATTAGTGTATTTTTCTGCATTTTTGTTTCATAATTACAATGTTATACTGTGGCTCCTTTTCACTGTGTGTCTTGGCAAGGGATAAGTGGAAAATGTGAGAAACATTCTATCTAAAAGAGTTGTTATTTTTCTATTCATAGCCTAAGATATTTTTCTGTTAATGATATATAAGTATGTGAGGAAATTTAGTGGTATTAATTCTGCTCTTATATCAGGATCTTTGAACTTGAAAAAAATTTGTAGCTACATATCTGCTTTAGTGAGATAAGAGTTTAGTGATGTTGTCAAACACCTGATTGGTTTATTTTTAAAGTCAAGTGTTTTTTATCCCCACAAAATTTAGATTTGCTTCCAGCCGTGCTTATTTTTCCCTTAGAAGTTTGAAATGGGAATTGACTGCTTTATGCTTTACCGGGTTTCTAAAGAACCTTTTATTTCTAGGATGGCTGCTGGGCCATCGAACCAGAAAGAGAACTACCATTTGGCAAGATGATCACTGCATCATGTTAGGGAGTTTGAAAGTTCCATTCTAACTATGTTCTGGGCATAATAGATTTTTTTAAATTTCAGAATATTATGGGGGTACAAACATTTTGGTTACATGTAATTCCTCTGCCTCGCCCAAGCCAGGGCTACAAGCATGCCCTTTTCCCCATACAGTGCGCTTTGTATCCATTAGTTGTGAGTTTACCCACCCCCACCCCCCAATTTTTTGAAACCATTTTAAGGTGCAGCTTGTCATAAAAAAGAAAACAAAGTTCTAGTATCTTAATAGCTTCATGTGACCCAGGAAGGCTATTTTGTCATCTGAGAATATAGTCCCTGGGCAGGTAGTCTTTGCCAGATCATAGGAGTGGAGAAGCCCCAGGCTTGCCCACTGTCCTCTTGTTCTATAGTACTGATGTTCAGAAACTGGAGATCTAATCTTATCTACTTTTAAATAAAATATTTCAATTAAATTATACTTGAAGTCAACAGGAAAAAAAGAGTTAAAGATAAAGTACTTGCTAAACTCCACTCCTCAAAGGTAATGGCTTTTGTCTTCATTTTTAGCACTTCAGGATATTCCTTAGTAACTCTAAAAGATTCATTTGCTTCTCTCTCTGTTTTTTGATTTATCATCTTTGAGCAATATGCATTGACTCTGAGTTATGAATGAGGAAGAATAGCTTCCTTATGCAATATATCACCCTTTGCTTCTAAATATAGGTTAGTAAACATCAATTTTTGATTACCCATATTACATTTCATAATTTACATAAGCACACATTTCTTTCTTTATCATTTTTAGAAAGTATCTCTTGATTCCCTGCCATGTGAACTGAAAAATCTAGACGCCTCCACTTCCCTCCAGCCCTACTCTTGTACATCTCACTTTCTGTCAGTTATAACATCACTTTCACATTATCAAGGCATATAACATGTACATTCATTATTCATGCTATGTGTCAGTTGTGATTAAAAAATCAAAACTTGTAAAGGACAGTTACAGAATCAAAGAATGTGGCTTCCAAGGTCACTTTGGTTATGGCCACTTCAGTAAGGAGGAAGGGGGAAAGTGGAGCATTCTTGTAGGTTCTTTGGTACAGGTACACATTACCTCTGCCCACATTTGGCTGGGAAGCATTTAGTGGTGTGGTCATACCTAACCGCAAGAGGGGTGGGGATGAGCGATAACCTGAAAACTCTAGTTTGTGTCTCATTTGGCATGTGCGCACATGTATGTGTATGTGTAAGATCACTTCCCAGAGGAAGTGGCAAAGCAGCATATGTATTTCTAAATTAGATGAGTATTGCCAGATTGCTCCCCACAGGGGCTCTCCCACTTGACATTCCCACTCACAGTGTATGGGAATGCATGTTTCACTATAACTTCAAAATAGAGAGGTTATAAAATGTTTTATTTTGCCAATTGAAAAGATGAAAAATGGTATCTCAATGTAGTTTTAATTTGCATTTTTTTCTATTTTGAGTGAGGTTGAGCATCTTTTATATGTTTAATAGCTTTTTGTATTTCTTTTTTTGTGAACTGCCTGGTCACATCTGCCTAATGTTGTTAGTAGGAGTTGGTTTCTTGCTTAATTGTAGGGTCACTTTATGTATGGGAATGATTAAAGTCAATGAGTATTATGCAGCATTTGTCAGCAGTGAACTAGAAACGAACATACTTATTGCCTTAAATGAATGAAGGTCAGCCCATTTCAAGACCATGCCATTTTTAATTAAAGATATAATTTTTCCTGTTGTATATGGAGTGTTATATTTTGCCTTGTATGAGGCACATATCTGGGAAATTCAGGTTACACATTTATACACAGAACTTGCCCAAGGAACTAACTTCACCTTTAATTCTATTTCTACCTTAATTATATTCCACAAAAGGAACACCTTTGATGCTTCCTCTCTATATTTGGTATGAAGACAAGACAAACTAAAAACATGTTGAAAAATTTCCCCACTTTTCATTAAAGGGAATCTAAATCTGGAGTGGGAACTTTAAATATGACAAATCTGATACTTTTCCAAAATTTAGAAGAATAATGTCAATTAGGGTTCAGTAGGAGTCAGAAGTGCTGTATGATCAATCAGTAGAAAAGAATTGGTAAATTGCAGTGTGTCGAAAGCTCCAACACTTGCAATTTTAGGCATGCCAATTTTCAATTTATTAACTATACAATTATAAATGGATGCTATCTGAAAAAAACCTAAAATTTATGAAGATTTTGACTTTAAATGAATGGAGAGGGAAAGAAGTGATATTAAATAGTGAAGTTATTTAAAAATCAATATGTCTATAAAAGTAATTCCTGTATCTTCAATTTAGTTCATTATCTTAACATAGTACATTAAGTTTTGTTTTGTTTTATTTTATATGTTTTTAGAGACAAGGTCTCACTCTGTCACCTAGGCGGGAGTACAGTAGCACAATCATAGCTCACTGCAGCCTCAAAGTCCTGGGCTCAAGCAATCCTCCTGCCTTAGCCTCCTGAGTATCTAGGACTACAGGTGCATGCCACCATGCCTGGCTAATTTTTTATTTTTTAACTTTTCGTACAGATGAGGTCTCACTGTGTTATTTAGGCTGGTCTCAAACTCCTGGCTTCAAGCAGTCCTTCTGTCTGGGCCTCACAAAGTGTTGGGATTACAGGCGTGAGCCACTGCACCAGGCTAATTTTAATTGGCAAATAATAATTGTACATATTTATGGAATACATAATGATGTTACCATACCTATAATGTATAGTGATCAGATCAGGCTAATTAGCATATCCATCATTTCAAACATTTATGATTTCTTTGTTGGGAATGTTCAATATCCTTCCTCTAGCTATTTGAAACTATATATTATTGTTGACTATAGTCATCCTAAAGTGTGTAAATTATTTCTTTGTGCACCATACATTTTAAAAATAAGTAGACAATTTTATTTAATTTGTAAGTATTATATCCTTTGTCAGTAATATAGAACTTTTGAGGACTATATGTGTTAATAAATGAGTGTGGAAAAATAATGAGTGGAGTTCTAAAGACAATGCGTTAATAATATCTTTTGACATAATGGAGCCATTGATGCCAGTAAGTTCTTCCAGTTAATATAAAATAGTAATGAAATGATAGACATAAGGAAAGATTGATAAAATAATAATTATAATATGGTAGAAATAAAACAATCTATATCATGATCAAATGACTTCAATACATGGTTAAGTCACAAATTAACAGATATAGAAGAATGCAGACATGGAACTTAATCTAAAAGTAATATTCGTGGAAGTTATTAGCATTATTGTAAATTTTGGCCTGAGAATAGCTTATAGAAGAAGTAAAATTTTTAAACTTTACTACAGAATTTCTTCCTTAGGTGTTAAATAATTTTATGATGTATTAAAATTCAACATGAAGGAAAGTCATTGAAGGAGTGACTTAATAATTAAATTGTGAAATTAATGATAAAGATGACTATACCATCGAAAACTTATTTAATGTATCATCGGTCAATGTCTTTATATCCTATTTACTTTGATAAAACTCTATTTTATCAGTTCAGAACCAGCACAGTTGGGATGGATTTTATTTGATCTTACATCATTAAAGAAATAAATTGACCATTGATTTGTATTTTTAAGGTGATAAGGTAAGCAGTAAAATGGCAATGACTATAAAAATCTCAAGTGTAATTTCTCAAGCTGCAGACATTATGGATCTTTTATGTGTATTTGAAAGTCAAAAGTGACATGGAGGAAAAACAATCAGAGCATAGTAATATATGTAATAATTTAGCATCACCTAGATGAAATATGGAATTCTTTAAAAATACACAATCTTAAGTCACTGTTACATTTGATTAAAATTTCTTTCATAAAGTTGCCTAAAAAACTCATGAAAATTTGACGTGGGTTCCAAACATGCACTAAAGACCATGAACTTATTCTCTGGTTTCTGATCCTATCAGGCATCCTGCTCTGGGATGTGGGTATTTCCAAGGATGGCATCAAATTCCCAAGACCTGAATTATTCCCCTACTCTCTGGTTTGTTACCTTGTCTATGCTTGAATTAGAAATGATGCCACTATATTTTAAGAAAGCACATTGCTAACTTAGGGAAGGACTTTTATTGTTCTTTGGTGGTGCTATGTTTGAACATCTCTCATAGTTTGTTTCACATTCTACCACATGGTTTAGTCATTTGTAATTTTCTTATTGTCATTACTAAATTGTAAGTTCATTTACGGAAGATACTGTGCTTTAAATCATTTTTTATCACCTGCCAAGAATGGCACAGTGGTTTGCCTGTATTAGATGCTGAAGCAGGATTTTCTTGACTTTCATTGCTCTTGGGGGATATTTCCTTGTTGGCTCATAATTTTTGTTAGAATTCTAATTGTCAATACATTTGCTATGGGGTGGTACACAAACTTAGGCATTTATTGGGCATTTATTATGATGTGTGAAAGAGACTGTTTCACAATTTTACTTGTGTTTTATGAACTTTCTCTTCTTTCCCGGACATATTCTGAGATGTTTAGGAGTAAAATATATAAAAGCTGAAAACAATGCAGGTTTTGCGTATATTTGTAATATGAGTAAGTTAAGGTGTTTTTTATATACACAAATTGGATAATTAATTTCAGAATAAAACAGAGTCTACTGATTTCATTCATTCATTAATTTATTCAACATAGACCTTAGATAAGAATCTGGTGGGAAGGACAGATAAACTAATAAGCAAATAAACCAATATGAGTTATTTATTTGAAAATCAAGAAATTTTCCATGAAGTTCGTGAATAGAAAGATGTGATACACAATAATCTGGGAAAGAATTGTTACTTGACATAGCCAGAGAAGACCTAACTTAGATGTTCAAATCAAGATTCGATGGATGAAAGGAGCCAGCCATGTGGAGGAGTGGACATGTGGGACCATGTAGGCAAAGGGAAGAGCAAAATGTGTAGAAAATAGTTGATTATTAAACTGAAAAAGACCAATTATTTCACTTCAAGTTTTATTTACATATATTCAATAACTTAATGAAAATTGTTCTTGGTGCAAAAAAGATGAATTATAATTTATTGATTATTTTTATGTGCCAGGTTCTTTCTAGATACTTTACATTTCCAAATGAACATACCATAAATACCTTATATTCTGGAGGCTTATTATCAAATTCATCATCTTCTGAAGTCTACCTACTTCTTTTGAAATTTTTTATCTTGCTAAGTAATAGCTACCATTCATTTAGTTGTCCAAGTCCTAAACCTAAAACGGCTTCTAGATCTCCCCATCTCCAACACTCAATTTGTACACATATTTATTCATTATACTCAATAAATAAAGTCTTGATCTATTACCTTTGTATCTGTCCCTATTGCCACTCTCACCAGATCTTACTCATCCTGGTGAATATCCTCTTCACTGTTCTCTCTTAGTTAATTTTTACCCTTCTCCAATTCATCCTCCAAAAGTCTTGTAAGAATGATCTTTCTTGAGCAAACATGACATTAGCTCCTTGGTCAGACTATTTTATTGGATTGTCATCACCTTTAGGGAAAAATACCAAATTCTTTGGCATGGTATACCAGTCTCTTGATTCTCTGGCCCTCACTTACCTGACAAACATAATTTTCTATAACTGTTCTTTAATATCTTCTTACTATTAATATAAATCTCTTGCCAAGACTACTCTTACATCTTCATGTCACTTATACCATTCTTCTTTCTGTCTAGAATGCCACCCTTAAGATAGTATCACTAATAAACTCTCATATGAATCCTCAAAGTCTCAGCCCACGGTTATCTTCCTTGTGAAGAGTTCCTTTATTCTTCTAGGCATCCCTGGACTTCTTTCTCCTCTTTCCCCACTACACATTGTAATTACAGTGGTTTCCATATTCTATTACAGTGGCTTATAAACCTGTATCCCTACCACTTCTTAGTCTCCTTGGATACAGGGTCTGCCTTTTCATCTTCATCTTCTCAACCCTGGTGTCATATGTGAAATATAGTAAATGTTCTATAAATATTTGTTGAATAACAGTCAAAACTGATGAAATACCTGTCAGTTTTCTTAGTGGCTTCTCTTGATTTTGCTAATGGTAAGCTATGGCTTAGAGGAGTTAAACTATTAGTAAGTGGTAGAGTTAGCATTTGATATCAGAATTATCTGATTGCAAAGTAATTGCTTCCTACTTATAGGATTGCTCCTCTGTTGGTTGACTACACTTCTTAACTTAACTATACATATCCTTGAGGGCAATATTGAGTTTAGTTACAGGAGTTCCTAAACTTTACCTGGACAAATCTGTTACAGGATGGAAATATATAGAATCAATAGGCCAGTTACCTCTCATGTCCTTAATCCTTTCCACATCACAGCATTAGTAGCTCTGCTAGATTGCTAAATCTTTAATCCTTTCCACGTCTCAGCCTTATTAGCTCTGCTAGACTGTAGGAATCTGTCCTAGACCTTTGGAGGACTGTAGGTGAAGAAAAAACATATTGTTAGATAGCCATATACCCTGCACTTGCCCTTATTTATGAACAAGCAAAGTCATGAGGAGGTGAATAGAGATAATAGCAACTTAAAATAATCATTGTTAAAGGTTATGGTGATATTTACACCAAACAATTTACAATATAGTGCATTATACTTTTCTAGAGTATTGGGTTATTGCCTCAGCAGAAATATAACCACTTTGTGAGATGCAATTTGAGGAATTTCTTAACATGAGTAATAATGAACGTATCTTAATGGAAGTAGGTACTGAAGTCTTTTATTGATCTTCAACCAGTGTCATTAAAGAATGTGTCCAGTGTTTTCAAATGTCAACCAACTAAGAAAATACTTAGTTTCCTAACTGACAGGCAGGAATTAACTTATGATGACATAAAACAACTGTTCTTTCAAATAAAAAAAAAGACTCAAAAGTCCTCTGTTCTCAGACAATTGAGAGCCTACCAATGAGACATCTATAATATTTCAAGCAGAAGGACCATTGAAAGAATTTATATCACTATTGGCTAAGGAAAAGGACAACTATCAAAAATATGTCTATTTATGCTGCTAACATGAGAAACATTAATATTCAATGATTCCCAGTCCTTCTCTAAACTCTCAAAGTGGATTGTCCATATATATACGTGGACAACACTGCTTTCTTGTTGATATGCTGCCACTGTATCTGCCCTTAATCTTGATATTATAGAGCATCTCTCATAGTAGAGTTTTAAAGTTGTGTGAAATACAAGAAGCAAAGGATATTGGTGTTAAGTACAAAAGAGGCAAAAAGATTTTAAGTAAAAAAGTCTGGTTGTGCTAAAATGTGAATGACAGTAACACACACACATACACACACACACACACACACACAAGGATGCATAGTAAATTGTAGAAGGCTTGAAAGGAAATTGACTTAATTTGTTTTACTGGAACCACTCAGCTGGTAGGGATTTCTAATAATCCTAAATTATTTGCAAAATCCTGACCTGTAACTTTTTTTTTTTTTTTTTGTGACTGCTATCCAGAAGAACACCTTGCTTCTCTGTTAACACAACACCTACAAACTTAATAGGTAGGACCTATTTTGGAAATGGATCTTCTAGGTAACATTTACTTCAAAAATAGTGCTTTTAGACTTTAATAAAAGTTCCCATACACATGATCAAATTATATCCAATCTATACATTTAGACATTAATAAACCTACACTATATATGATTCAAGAAATATTAATAATAGAAGAATTCGCTATGGTGTTATAGTCCCTATGGAAAAAAAAAGATTCTGTAAAGACAGCTGACTTTATTCCTAGCAAGTCTATAAGCAGTATCAACTGAGGGATACTTAAATCTCCATTTAACTAGTTTAAACAGAATTCCTATATTAATATTTCACTAGGCTTAAGGATTTGAAGCATCATTATTATTGATTTAATTCAACAAATATTTATTGAGCAACTACAGTGGTTAATTACCTGGAAAGTATATCCCCTTAACATTCTCTAAATCATTACAATTAGCTAAAATGGTGGTTCTCAACATTAAGCAAGTATCTTTGTTTTTGTTTCTCTCTTATTCCTTTATCATGTGACATAGACTTTATTGACTTTATATCAGTATTTAAGTACTTTTAATTTTACATAATAGTATTTAAGTTATGGGATATCAGGAGAAGAATAAACATTATCCAAGGACTTTACCGCCTCTCTGGGAAAGGGATTAGTACGGTTTTGGTCGTATGCAGGAGATTAAGTATGGTTTACAGAGATGAATATTGGTGCCAAGTTGACAAGGGGTGGACTTGTGATGGTTAATTTTAGGTATCAACTTACTGAATTGAGGAATATGTAGAAAATTGGTGAAGTATTATTTCAGGGTATGTCTGTGAGGGTGTTTCCAGAAATTGGTGTGTGAGTCTAAGTGGACTAAGTAGGGAACATCCACCCTCAATGCTGGCAGGCACCATCCTATTGGCTGGGGTGCTAGATAGAACAAAAACAGAGGACAGGCAAATTGGTCTTTCTCTTTACTAAATCTGGGATACACTCTTCTCTTGCCCTTGGGCATCAGAACTCCAGACTCTTTGGCCTTTTGACTCTAGGACTTACACCAGCAGCCCCCAGGTTCTCAGGCCTTCAGACTTTGGCTGAACCACGCTACTGGCATCCCAGTGTTTCCAGCATCCAGATGGCCTAGGACTTCTCAACCTCCACAACTGGATAAACCAATTCCCCTAATAAATCTCCTCTCATCTCTCTCTCTCTCTCTCTCTCTTCTATTGGTTCTGTCCCCCTGTATAACCCTTAGTAATACAGATAGCTTTGTAAAAATCTCAATTCACAGGCTATATACCAGCCATACATAATAATTTATGGGGATTGAAAAACAGGCAATCAGTATTTTCTTGAGCTACTCGGGTTATTCCAATGTATATCCAAAAGCTGGAAAACATTTCTCCTTTCTTTATAATTTCTGCATGTAATAATTTGAGTTTGGAATTTAATATTTATTGTACATTGATGTCCTGGTTTAAACTTTAATTTCAGCATGTTATGAAATATATCTAAATTGTTTTATTTTTCTTCTTTAAGCTTATTTTGAAATAAAGAGAACAAAAAGCAGAAAAAAACTTATTTCCCAAGTTTACAGGCTGAATCTAAAATATGTGCTAGATTGGGTTTAACTACTATTTGTTTGAAGTCTGAGCTTTTTGCTGCAGATTGTAAAAAAAAAAAAATGAAAAATGAAAATGGTATCAGATGCAGAATTGGAATTTGAACCCATAGTTTATACAATTTGACACTATATTATACAGAATAAACTAATAAATTTATTTACTTCAAACATTTGTCAATTTTTGATAGAGGGACATATCAGGAACAAAGGAAGTGGAAAATGGAAGTGGAAATATAGCTAGACTTAATGGAATTGAAATAGTAAGCTTAAAAACCTCAGAAAGAAATGTTTACACTCAAAGTGCACTGTTTCCTTCATCAATTTATGGTTGCATGTTCCTAGCTTGCACTTAATATAAGGAATAGATGTAAATTCACGTCAGAATGGCTAAGTTTTCATGACTTTCTAGAAAATAAAATGATGTAGATACACCTGCTACTCAGATGGAGCATTGCTTTGTTTCTTATGCCATTACTTACCAATGAATCTAGCTGTGTTAGTGTTCTATCTAAAAGCTCCTCTTAAACCTTGCAATACCTAAGTTTTAGGTTAAATTCTATAAATAGTTTGTTGATATAAAGGGTACATATATATGTATATTCATAATACAATGCATAAGGAGGATAATTTATTTCTCTTATGTCTATGAATAATAGATTATTCAATATGGCTCATAAAAATGAGATTGAAATCCTCATCGTGTTCAACTGACCTGATTAAGCCTCTGCATCAGGAAAAAGAAAATGTGTGCATAAGAATCTGGGCTAGGAACTTGAGATTTTTTTCTTTACTCTTTAGCATGTGAACGAGTAAATATTAATATAATGTTTGGAACTGCCCTAGAAAATTAATGTTGTTCTTACAATTCATGTCATTTTCCCATCAGCATCATAACTAACCAGATAATATTAAAATCATTTTTTTCAGCAAAACAGTATTTTATTTTGAGTATTAGAGGAGAGGCATATGTGCTTTGAGAAAGGGCTTATTAAAAATTCTGAAATTACCAGTAATAGAATGCACATCAGTATACACACACAGAAAGCGATAAGGCCATATATACTCAGTGTCAAGTTGACATCAATATTTTAAGCATTTTGATAATTATGGTTTAACATATTGTTTTACCTCACTTTACAGAAGAAATGTATATGAAAC